>NC_142517.1:179760000-180060000 GCF_057876585.1 Rhinolophus sinicus | reverse complement strand
GGCACTACGTGGGCTCCCGTCCAAGCCACCTTACTTGTGAGTTGTGTGACCTTGAGCCCATTGATCAATCTCTCTGGGCTTTTGATTTATTCACTTGAAAAATGAGAGTAATAATAGTACTTATCCATAGGTTCGTTATGAGGATTAAAGGACTTGATTACTAGTAAAGCTGTCTGGTGTAGGTTAAGATCTGTATGAGTATGAGTTATATAAATGTATCTGTTAAGGTTATTAAACAAGATAATCCTGTTAAAAAGCTCTTGGAACAATAACTTACTATAGCACATAGTAAGCTATCAATAAATATTAACTAGTATTTTATTACTTAGTAATATGTAGTAGAATCAAATTAACAAGGGCCTTAGATGCCTGAATAAAGAGTTTAGCCTTGATCCCAGAGACTGTGGGTAACAATAACTAAATTTTCAGGAGAACAACAATATGAGGGACAGTGTAAATTAGAAATATTTTATTTGTCAATTTTGTGCAGTAGAATTGAAAAATCTTGCTTGAGAATGAGCCAAAATATAAATGGTCCAGGAAAGTGTGGTAGGTTTCAATGATCTTGTGGGCTCCAGTCTAGTGGTAGAGATAAGACCATGAGTAAATGATTGCAGTTTTGTGAGGTTTGTTACGGTGAAGGTTTGGACCAGGCTGTGGGACCAGTCAGAGTAACACTGACTCGCTGGGTTCTGCAAAAGTGGTGACATTTCAGCAAAAGGAAGGATGGATAGGAGTTTGCCTGGTGGACAGAACTGTCTGAGGTTAAAAGCTAGAGGGGGAAGTGAGGAAGGACACTGCAGGAAGGGGGAACAGTATATACAAAGCACAACATGTGAATGTGTTGAAAGCAAATTCCTAAGGCTGGATTATCTGATGTGTTTGGGGGAGTGGAAGGAAATGAGGTAGAAGGGCGGGAAGAGTCACATCTTGAAGGACCTTGCGTGCCCTGCTAAGGAATTGGATTCTATCCTGAGGCATTCGGAAGCTGTTAAAAAATTGTGCGTGGGTGTAGGGTAAGTTGTGTCTACTGATCCCATTCATGTGAAAGATTGCTCTGATAGCATGCCAGACATATTGGAGGTGGTCCAGACCAAAAACCATTGGCAGTCTCTTGCGAAAGTCCAGGGAAGAAATGATGAGGGCTCCTGTTTACGACAAGGCTGGAAGTAGACAGAGGAGAAGTAGCATGATGACAAATAGAGCAGTAGGTGTCTCCTTTCAGAAGAGAAAGGAATCTGCTTGAAGCCTAAAGACCTTCTTGACTGGGATGTTGCAAGTTGAAGGAAGCAGCTCATTATGTGGAAATAGCACTGTGCGAGGACTCAGGAGTCTCTTGACCAGATTCCGGAGTTCCCAACCAGATCACCGCTACCCAAAGCCAGTGTTCATTAAGCAGAAGAAAAACATCTAGGCACAGACCAAGTTCACTTGTGATGTGTTAGTATTTTCAGTGGTACTTTTCTTTCAACTCCAGGTTACTTGGGGGAATCTTGGCCAAGCAACCATGAATTTCTTTTTTCTTTCAGATTTGAATCTGTTTGAGGAATAAAGATAAACTGGGCCCAATCCTTACTGAAAATTTCCAAAAACACTTTTAACTCAATAAGTACAAAGTTTATTTCCTCATAATTATTTTACCTTCAGTTTTTGCAAACACATACAATTTGACAAAAGTGCCTTAGAAATAACAGTGTTGTTCAAATAGCCTTTCCTTCCATTGGCTGTGCTGTGTCCTGAGGACACCGAGGAGGGAAACATTGTTCTAGCTTCAAAGAGCCACATCTACTTTCTTTTGTCACATCATACCCAAGAATAAGAATGCTCCCTTCAGTAACAGTGGTTCATTAGGACTTGATTCAAAAGGAACCACAAAAATGTCTGTAGGTTGCAAACATCAAGGACCAGGCATCATTGTTATCAGTTATATTCAAGTGCTGTAATTCTGGGTTACATTATAAATACTTGGAATGACATAGATAAAAGTAATAAGAAATTGATTTGATTTGGGTTGAACAGTGAGTTAAGAATCATAAAATCATTTGATGATCAAAAATTATCAAATATTTTTGTTTCACCCACTTGGTGGGAAAAAAATTAACCAATCCTACCTTCCTTCAGAGAGTTGTGTGATAATTATAGTAAAGGATTTTGAAATGTAGAAAGGTAACAGAAATGCTAGCTGATCATAATTTATTCTTAGCTTTTTAGGAATCACGTGCCTGATTTTTAGGAGGTACAACATGATTATAACTTCAAAAATGACTGCTGATTACCCAACTAAGCTAGTAATAATTACAAAAGACAATTATAATATTAATATTAACATGTGTGGTAAAGGCTTACCAAAGGCCAGACCCTTTATTTAGCACTTCGTGTGCATTTTTTCAAGTAATTTTTACAATTATTCTATAAGATCAACAGTGTTGTTATCTTTATTTTCTGGATAAGAGAACCATTATGTACTTGCCGAAGGTCAAATAGCTAGCAAGTAGCAAAACTAGAATTCAACCTTGAAGTTTCTGATTCCATCACCTTAACCACAGTGTTCTTTACCATATTGTCTAAGGGAAGGCTCTAGAAAAGACTAGATGTGAGAAGGGATGGCCATGTCTCTCTGGTGCCAAGGGGAAGGCTTAAAAGAACTGATATTCTAATGGTGCAAAAGCCCTTTCCTCACCTCTGATAGCTGTCTACAATTTATTCTGACCTCATCTATTTTGAAGTAACTGGATGGAAGATGCCAGCTAACAGCTAAATTAGAAATGGCTAATACAAATGTGTTCCATTAATTTTATGTCTGGTCAAATAAATGTAGCAATTTAACAGGAATTGGTCTCCTCTTTCCTGTAATTTGTGCATTGTTAAGTTTAGTGTTAGCTGACATCTTTATTTCTTGATCTTCTTTAATGTATACCTGATGATGTAAGAGTGATGATTCTTATTTGACAAAGACAGCCAAACCCTAATTTTCCTGCTAAAGGTTTTATGATCCTTCCTTTATAGGTGAGCTTATTTTAAAACAATAAAGGAGTAATTTTATTTTGAAACGTATGAATCATTTCTGAAGTGATTAAGAGATTCTGAATTCTACTTTTATTTTGTTTCCAATCTTGACCTGATGTTTTGTTTACCTATTCGAACCATAGCAGCATATTCAAGTTCAAATGCCAATATTACTTGAGTCTAAATTAATATGTTTTTATAGCCTACACTAAAGGTAGTGACTGTTTATTAACTGTGGAATAAAAAATATACATCAAACAGAATTTTTGCTAGATTTTTTAGAGTAGATTTACCTCCCTTATCTTGTCAGGTTTATAAGTAACAACAACAAAAATTACATAATTAGCTAACATAGAGTGTGATGAATTATCTAAAGACAATGGTGTTAAGTAGTAAGGTTGATTAGAAGTACTAATAATGAAGTTTATGGAATATGTTATAATACTGTTGCTGTCAGACTATCCCTTATACTTTTTTAAGTTTTCATAATTGGTTTCTTATAGAGTTTAATGTGATTTTTCTTGAATTAATTTGCTTGTATTATTTTATATAAATATTTTCATGCATCTTTATAAAATATATATGATACATATTATATATAGTGTATATATACATATATCTTTGTACATATAAGATACATATTGTATATAGTGTATATATACCTATGTGTGTGTATATGTGTGTATATATAAACATGTATATAATATATAATATAAAATATTAAAACATATATATAAAGAATGAAGAAAGCTCAAAGAAATCTTCAATAATCCAGTCCTTGACTTCAGGCATGTTCTTTTAGGAACTTAAAAACATCCTAGAAAATATTCTATCCATTTTCATCTTGCAAATGTCCAGAGATATTTAATCCTATGTTTTTGCCTTAACTGCCCCAAATAAATTAAATGGTTGGATAAAAGCTCATTACCTTCAAGTTCCATTGAGTGAGAACTTTTAAACCATGTTATATATTTTAAAAATGAGTATGTTTCACTGGCATCAAGAGAGGCAATATAAATACGTAGTAGCATAAATAGAAAAGCTTTTCTCCCATCCTCCAACTCCCTCCTCCTTTTCATGAGCGTGAAGGTTGTCACTGATGCAATTGCTTTTCAGAATTTTTTTGGGGGTAAATGATGAGAGAGGCAATTACAAGCAGTTCTCCTCTGCGTGACACTGCCCGGAAGACGGGCAAATTGCATCTCTTGATGGATGCGGGCTATTATATACACTGGGTTGGAAATCTCCATATAGGGAAAGAAAAATGAACAGAGGGAAGACTGAACAAAAACACTAGTAAATAGAAAGAAGTTTTTGTGGAGAGAGAGAGGTGGTTAATTGCTGGCAGACTCAGATCTTGCAGAACACTGAATACTATGAAATATCTGTGAACATGTATATACTTTCACCTAGTCTGCACACATCATAATAACTTTTGAGATAGCAAATAAAATTCACATATCCAAAACTTAACAAATTCAAATCACATGTGTTGTTGTTTTTTAAACAAAGACTAGAATCTAAAAATGGGCCACTTTTTGCTGAAGAAGAAACTTGGATAATTAAAGCTGTAAATAGATGTACTTGCTTGTGTTGTGCAGAGGATTTATGGAATCTGAAATATATGAATATAATGAGATATTATGAGAAATTATCACTAACATTATAAATGCTTATAAATACACAGAAATCGCCTGGTGGTGCTGTTTGTTAAGAACTACAATTCAGCACCCAGCTTTGGGTCCTTATTCGAGGAGAGGTGATGGGCAAGAGGACGAGAATTTAATTCTGAAGGTGCTGCCGTCAGAAGGCTGCCTTTCCCTTAAGAGATCATCCTGGGGACTGTGTTGTGGTGGGAGATTGGTCAAAAAAGTCCTTTTCTAGCTTCTTTCTGTAATATTGTTAGGTTCCCTTATGCTAGATTTATGAAATGTATGCAAGATAATGTTTATTACTTTTAACTGCGTTTATGTTGCCGGTATCCTGATGTGGGTTAATGTGCAATATAAAAGTCTATTAGAAAGGTGAAGTTGTACTTGCAAAAGGTAAACAGTTTTTATTCTCATCTAAAATTTTATTTTCAATAACACAGCCATTATTAACTCTTAGCAAAGTGCTTGGCACATAATTGGTCAACAATAAATCTTTATTTATTAATTCAAGGGATAAAACAGGTTGCTTTTCGAAGTTGAGAGTATCTTGTTATCCGTAGCTCTTCGTATAGTGTCTGATACTTACAAAGTGTGCAACAGATGAGTGAATGAACGAATGAACAGAGACGTCAAATTGATAACCTGCAAGAGAAAAGGAAGGGAAATTAATTTTAAATGTAAAATGTCACATAATGTTGACGTGAAACATTTTCTTAAAAATATACATCCCTATTTCTATGGGCTTTTAATTCTGATTTAGGTCCAATACTTGATTATTTGAAGGTAGAGAATGATTGCATCATTATTTCTCGAGTGGAAGAATTACAAAGTTATTTCATCCAAGAGTCCCTGAGTGAGATGTCATGGATTTAATTTCCATCAGAGAACTGGTACTTGTCCTTCTGCATCTATCTTGAGGTCTGTTACCATGAGCTGCTCTGTTTTTCCTCCTCAGGTGTGGAATCCATAGCATGTTCCCCTTACATTTAGCTGCCCTAAATGCTCACTCTGACTGCTGCAGAAAGTTGTTATCATCAGGTAAGTAACTCCATTCCCACAGATGAGGTTTAATGTGTCCTGTAAGCGAGCCACATGGCTTCAAGTGTCTGCTCTGAGTGAGAGGCTGGCTGTGCTTCACGTCAATCATTATCTGCTCTGGGGACAGCTCCCAGCAGTCCTTGGTGTTGGAAGTGTCGGAATGTCAGTATTCCTGCCCCTGAATGAGAGTCTTGTCTGTTTTTCAAGTTAAAGCGGGGCTGATCCTGACTGAGAGACAAACAGGGATGGCCATAGCTTATAGAAAGTTTGTCATAATCAGACAGAACATCTTTAAGACTTAAAATGGTGGCTTAACCTTTAATATTTTTCCGCAAAGGAAAAAGGCCAGATCCCCCACATTTTGACTGTAGAAAATAATTATGTTACCTTCCAACTCTGTGGGCTCTGAAAAAATCACTATGGTTGATCCCCCGCCAACTAGGTTTAATTTTTATTTTTTTAATGTGGGACTATTTGGAACCAAAAAATTCCTCCTGGTTTGGAGCTTTGCTAATGTTTCTTATCACTGCTTCTGCCAACCTCCATATTCCTGGCTTTCAAAGGTGACAGAGATTTGCAAAGCAAAGATTGTTTATTAATTAATTCAACAGATATTACAGAGGCATTTTTTTCCTTTAAGTATTTTACCTATGGTTGATTCTGCTTTCACTGCTTTTGGCATGTGTAAAAATAATCCCTGCATGAAAGCATGTTTCCCAAATCTTAAACCAACTGAAAGCTCATCATACACTTAAGAAAATATCTATTCCAGCATGTTAAGATTACTCCTTTTCCTTCCATGTTTTCTCCATGTGTTCTGTCTGCCTATCTATTGCCCTACTTACCTCAAATTGGTTTCATAAATTTCCAACCTGGGATTGAAATATGGGGGCTGTGTTTCACTCAGAGCTGAATGTGAAAATAAATTCTTCTTGACTTCACGGTTCTTCCCATAAAATTGCCAAGCTTGAGCAGTTGCCATTCGTTTCCATGACAACCTCTTTCTGACTACAATTGCTTGCGTCCTGGTTTTTCTACTAACTGATTTTTCTGTCTCTGCAATGTTTCTTGTGGTTTAACTAGGACAAAAGTATAGCATAGTATCCTTGTTTAGTAATGAGCACGTGCTGTCTGCAGGCTTTGAAATAGACACCCCAGATAAATTTGGAAGAACGTGCCTTCATGCTGCTGCTGCAGGAGGGTGAGTAGTTAGCAATTTTAATTGTTATTGTATGACTTAAATACTAATTCATCTTAATTGACTTAAGTTGTCTGTGAATCAGTCAGTTTCCCTAGTAAAATGGGCAAAAATCATTTCTACCAAAACCAAGTATCACTGTTCCATTTCCAGTTTACTTATTTGCATTTTTGTTTTTCCAAAGAAAAATTTTAGCCCATCTCATGTAGAAAATATTTTTTCATTTGTTTTCACCTCTCTCCCTTTACTTTCTTTTCTTTCCATTTTTTTTTTTTTAATTGTAGATTTTCAGCCTATAGAATATGCATCTACTTGGTACTCCCTGTACTGAAAGAAAATAATTTGAGATTTGTCCCTAAGATTTTCCTTTTGGTTGCTGGTAGGTGGGTGATGATCAAGGGAATTCAAGATTGAGTTAATTCGTGTTCATTTTCAAACATTTTTCATCCTTATTTCAAAATTGATTTTTAAGTCTTTATAATGATTGAATGTGAACAATGGTTGAGAAAACCCAAAGACTAGGAAAGAAGTGATTTAATCCTTGCCTTTTTTTTTTTAAGTTGTAAAGAGAATTTTCATCAGCTACTCCTTTTCATATCAGTGGCTAGATTAAGGCTCTGATTGATATATTGTTGATGTATGACCACACATTGACAAATCATCTCTCAAATGACCTTGTTTTGGTAAGGTGCTGGTTCTTAATCAATTTCTTAGTCCTTAAGGAACAGCAACGTTTCTCCATTTATCTGTATATTACTAAAGGCATTACCTATTTATCAGAAGTGGATTGAGTGTGAAGCTTTAATGCCCCTTGCTTGCATGGTTCCCTTCTGCAATCTTATATCTAGTTTTATATTCATAATTTTGTACTATTTTTTTTTTAAAGAACCTCCTTCTCCCCACCTCATTCCCCCAAATCATGTGAGTTTAATGAGCTACACAACTGAGCTCTATCTCTGCCTTTGATCCTTTGGCTTCATTCAGTAAGGACAGGTGCTTTATATCAACTTGCAATCTACACCAATGCATAATGGTCTCAGAAAGTTCTTGTTTTATGACTGAAACACCTATTTCTCTGAGAAAGGTGGCTATGAAGTGTGGATATGGGATGGGAATAGCCCTGCTCAGGTTTATCATTAATGAGATCATTTTTATTATTTAAAAGATAATAAAACAGTAAATCCTAAGCCACTTCTTAGCATCCCAAGTTTAAAACAATGATGGACGATTGTCTTATTTTATGCCCACATTTTAAAAAATATCAGACCTGTACAGAAGGTGACAACACACCATTCTAGATTCATGTCTGAAACTCCTGTTAGAATTAATACTTAGCTACATGCTGTTCAATAGGAAAATGCACTTCAGTGGGTCCTTTTCTCTCTACTAAATGTGATCGATTGCTTCTGTGAATGACAAAGAAGCTTTGGAAGATCACTGTACTCCATTACAACATTTTCGGCCTTGGTTCTGCACATTCACTTACCCAGATCACAAAGACAGGGAAATGCAGCTGTTTCATTTTTCATTAAGGAGAGTCTGGGTTGAAAATGGTCATCATGATGAATTCACTCTGCTGTGATACAATGTAATGCTCATCCACTCTGGCTCATTGTTTAAAGGTGACAAGAAATTATTACAGGTTTAAAGGGTTGTTTCATTAACTCTTGATAGTTTTGAAAGAGAATTTTAAGATAAACAATGAAAACCATCACTGAAAGGTTTAATCATGTAATAGTCATTAAATTCCTTAGTCATGGAATTGAAAATGTTTCAACAAGTTCTTTAAAGTATTGATTTATTAGCTTTGAGAAAAGAATTTTAGGACTTTGGATCCTTAATATGGCATTAATCTAATATGTTCAGGTTATTTTTGTGTTAGCAGAATTTAAAGCTGAAGCGATCAGTTCATCTCCGCCTGCACTCTGCAGAAAACAGCTCATTCTGAAGATAGTCCAGCAATTAACCTCTACTATCTTAATGATGTTTTCCCTGTCTTTCTAGTAATGTGGAATGTATAAAACTCTTGCAGAGCAGTGGAGCGGATTTCCATAAAAAGGACAAGTGTGGGAGGTATGTAACAGAGAACTCTGTTTCAAGTGCCTAAATAAAAGGATCAGGAGCAGTCCATCTGGAAGTCCTGTTATGTTTAAATGGTAAACAGGGAAGCTAACTGGGGAGATTCCATCCTCAGGGCATCCCTTCTTGTATTGAAACGCCAGTAAAGCAGGCACAAGGCCCAAGAAAAGCATCTCTCCCAGACTGAAGCCCGGGGCTTCTGATTCCTTGGTCATTGTTCTTTCCATTAACCTTCATCCCGACCCTCAAAGAGCTTATAGTTTAGTGGAGAAGGTGAGACAACACCAATAACAAACATGAAGGGAGTATATGATGGGAGCTCAAGAGAGGCCCAGATAAGAGCTAAACAATCCCAGACAAAAGGAAGAACTTCTGGGCTTGAAGGATGAGTTGGGTTTTGATGTGTAGAAGTGATTTAGGAAAGGGCATTCCAGGGAAGAAAACACATGGGCAAAGATAGAGGGAAGTGTGGATATAATAGGGAACACCTCAGGTCATTTAGTTTGGATTCAATAATGGGCTCATCTGGGAGAGCGAAAGGTACTCCCTACAAGTAGATTGGGACCAAGCTTGGGAAGGTCTTCAATTCCAGACTAAGGAATCAAGGCTTTGTTCAGTGGGGAAGACCAAAAGTTTTGGGACAGGATTGTCATATGTGGGTGGGTCTTAGAAAACCTAGTTCTTTGTGCATCATAACTAGAAACTCAGTGGAAGTTTGATTTGAGCTAAGGAGGCTGGTAGGGATGGTATTGCGATAGTCCAAATGAGCAAAATGTTACCTGAACCAGGATAGGCACGAGGAATGGGAAGAAAGGATAGATCCATGGGTGGATGGCCTTGTCTGAAGCCACTGTTTTTGTAGCCTCAGTTCCAATTTACACAGTCAAAGGAAGGCGTCTCCCTTCACTTCCACACTCTGAGAGATGAAGAGCTTTCCACACCCATAGGAATTCTGCTGTCAGTGCTCGTGCTGATGATGGGGCTGTTTTTCAGACTGAGTGAAGTAATAAATTGCCTTTTGTTTTCCAGGACCCCTTTGCACTATGCAGCTGCAAATTGTCATTTCCACTGTATTAAGACATTAGTGACCACAGGGGCCAACGTTAATGAAACAGACGACTGGGGACGGACAGCGTTGCACTATGCTGCTGCATCAGACATGGATAGAAAGTAAAAACAGCCTTTTTTCTGTTTCTTCTGGGAGTAGGGCCGTGGAGGGGGAGGGTTTGCTAAGTTTAGTTCATTCTGCCTCACAGAAACTGTGACAGAAGAATCTTTCTCACTGAGACCCAAAGGAATTAGAATTGCTTCATCTCTAACCTCAGTTTTCCCATTTTGCTCTCTTTATGTGTGATCATTACATGTCACTGCACAATTACTTCTCTGTTTTGGGGTTGAATGCCAAGTGGAGCTGTCAAGAGCAGGTTTTTAGTTCATTCAAAATCTGTTGTAATTTATTTTGTCATATGCTGCAGTTTTCATTATCACCACTTAAATGCTTCATTTGCTGTAAAACTGACATTTGCTAATATGTCATGTGTCGAAAATATCCATCTAGGTTTGCATGATCCCAGTAACCTTCAAATGCGGTGTCAGAATGTATAAAATAGGCACTATTGTTCCAAACCTGTGTGAGAATGCTCTTTCAGGAGCTGGAGGACAGGAAGTTGGTTGCCCTGGACATGTTGGGATTCTGGGTAGCTAGGAATGGGAAGCAGAAGCAAGCGAACCAGTGTAGGGCGGGGAAAGTGGGAGAGGTGCTCACAGTTTATGAGATTATAGTCAAAGATATAAGGACCAGGGCCTCCTTCATAGGAACTTTTCAGTGACCCTCTCTGGAGAACTCTTGGGTTATTGGCCGCCTTGTGCTGTGGAATTGATTCTGGGTCAGTTTTAATTCCTTTTCTTGTAGAGCAGTGGCTTTCAAACTGTGACTCACAGTAAGAAGCCCATTTTTAGATTATGACCCAGTACATACAATCACGTATGTATATTTTATTTATTTGTATGTAAAATGGAAACAAATATTTCATAAAACCATATTTACTTTTACTATGTGTAATGCAGTCTGATACTTTCTTTTTCACTTGTATTTAAAAAAAACACACCAAACTATTGACGGCAACCCATAAAATTGACCTTACAATTTAGTGATGGGTTGTGATCCATATTTCCATAGTTTGGAAAACACTGCTTGTTTTCCCCTTCATATTTGTATAATATTGACAAGTCAGATGTAGCACTCAGGATCCCATAGCCATGCAGGTTATGAATTCAACATTTATTGAGTATCTACTCTGTGCCAGGCTGTATGCTATTTACTTGGAATAGACTAGGGTAACAAATGTACTTCATCTGTTAAAAGCTGAAAAAGGAATCCTAGATGATGAACAACTGTTCTGGCAGATAAGGGGTGACCAGGACCCCGTTCCTAGGTATGTGAGATGCTGAACTGGCAAGGAGGCAGCAAAGAATGTGGTAGGAGTCAGAGTTTAAGCTAAATCACCTCCTTTTTACTTGGGGAGTTTAGAATATTTATGGAAGTGTGGAAAACTTGATTGTTGTCTTAAGTAACTGACACTTGGGTGGGACTTTTAGGAAAGTCGCATTCTTAATTGGATTGCTTGGGAGACAACAGATTTACTGGATAGCATTAGAGAGAACCAGGTCTATCCTCAATGAAAACTCACTGGTGCTTATTTCTTTTGGGTTTGGGGGAAAATCATTGAGATTTACATGGCACCAAAAATCGTTAGCAACTTGGCTATTAAAAAAATTAATTGTAATTTTTTATTTCCTTTTTCCTTATGCTGAGAAGTAAGACTACCTTAGGAAATGCCCATGAGAATTCGGAAGAACTTGAAAGAGCCAGAGAACAGAAGGAAAAGGAAGCTGCATTGTAAGTTACCTCTCAGCTTAAGCACAAGGTGCAATTACTGATGCTTTATCTGCTTCTCTGGATTGCCACGTGAGCCAGCCTTACTATTTGGGGTTTCACTTGAGATCCTGAGAAAGTGATGTGGGCTTGTCTTTAAGGAAGAAGAACCTGTTCTTTTATTACATCCTTCAGTTGTGCTATTTTCACACAGGGAACTCTTTCTAAAATTGTAAGCTTTGTCATGACCATGAGTGGTCAGCAATTTGGGGGACCAGGTGTCTTAAATATCATTTCTGACTCTGTCATGTATCATGTGCCCAAGTGACATATTAGAACTCCTCTCAGGGCCCTAGGCTCCCCTTTGATGAGCTGGTGATAACTATTTAGCAGACTCTATAAATAACTGTTTTGGGATTTCAGTGTGAAATACACCACTTGCACTCTCCCCTTTGTCCTCAACACACATACATATCAACTTACAAACAGCCTCCTGTTCTCTGCAGGCAGCTGCTCCAGTCCCCCCTCAGCCCACCTGCCTCTCTCTGGCTTCTTCTGACAGATGCTGAGGGGTTAGAGTGACTGTCATCACTCAGGGTGTGGATGCACGGGGAGTTCTCACACTTCATCCTTGGAGAGTCCTGCCTGCAGTGCTGGCCAGTGCAGTGACCGGCACATAGCTGGTGTTCAATAAGTATTGGATAAGTGAACACGTGAATGAATGGTGCCCACACTTGGTGTCCTGCCCCTAGGGACCCAGTGGATATAGTGCTCTAATAGTCTGCGCACATACAGTCCTTAACTTGTTTATTCTTTTCTCCACCTGTCAGAGGAACCAGTTTTTCTGTGACCTGAATGCTTGCGTCCACTCTAGGGTCTTCCTACAGCCCACTGGGCTCTCCTCCCATATCCAAATCATGGCATATAGTTAGAAGCTAGAAGTTGTATATAGACATTAGAAGGGTAAAGGGAGAGTGTGGCTCCAGTGTGGGTTGTGGGACATTAGTTCAACTGTTCCTGAGGTGGGGACAGGAAACACAGCTGGGAATAAAGCAGAATGACCAAGGTTTTGCCCTAATATTCCAAAATTAAAATAACAGTATTAAAGAATTTTAAGCCTCCTCAACAAATGTTCTCTTCTCCGGTGAAATGTAAGCTTGCCCTGGGCCTGAGCAGCTGATGAGAGGGAAAAGGCAGGAGAAGCAGGGAAAGTCAGGGACCAGCCTGCCTGAGAGCTCTTATATGTAGAGAGGCTACTCCCCTTGTCCACATACACCCCTGACCTAATGTGCATCTCTCAATTTTGTAGCTTAGGTGCCAAAATTGCTAGTCAGGTTCCTGGGAGGGGAAAAAGATAAGCATTCCTGGTTAAAACTTTATATTTGTTTTCCCTTAAAAAACAATGTAGCTTTCAGTTTAATATCCCACCTATGAGTGAAGTCATATGGTGCTCGACTTTTTCTGTCTTACTTCACTTGAAACCTATGTAATTTTACTAACCATGGTCACCCCAATAAATTTAATTAAAAAAAAAAAACCAGTGTGGAAAATATTTAAATTCTATACCACTTTTATTATTTCTAATAGTACTGTTGGTAGTATAATTCAGGTATTTTTCTGGATTAAATAACTCATTGGGAGCAATTCCAAATCTTTTCCAAATTACATATTAAATTTGTCAACTGATTTTCTAATGTAATCTTTTCAGAAGCTGGAAATTGTGTGTCCACTAGAATGCTATTTCTATTGAATGGTTTTATTTAAAGAGCCAGATTCAGTTTAAAATGAATCACACCCTGGATCCTGTCCATGGGCATTTAATTATCAAAATAAAAAAGGACTTTTACATAAGGCACAAATCACTAAGAACAGATATAACTACTCCAGTAATAGTTTGATTTACTATGGAGCATTTTATGGATAAATCATGTGACATGTAGGTATTTGGTTTAAAAAATTTGGCTGTCATCAATTTTTCTAGAAATTAAATTATCATTTTAAGTTGTGTCTTTGTGTGATTTATTTACTCCTTTTGCCTTTTGCCAAAAGATAGGTAAATGTCATTTTAAGGTTTTTTGTGTGTAAACTATAGAAATTTTCCATTGGAAGATATTAAAGTGTAGGCTTATACTTAGAATCTTACAGTTTTGATTTGAGTATGAAATTGAATCCTCTTGGTCTTTTGAAGGAAGTGTTTGTCCCACTGTCACAGAAATAAAGGTGAAATTATGGAGCAGTGTTTCCTGCCTAGTTATTCTCTCTTTCACCAGCAGGATTGTACGATTTCCAATAAGCCCTGAACAGAACTCATTACATCCTCTGGGTACTTGTATCCTGGAGTGTGGGCCTCTTCAGGAAAGGTGAAACCACACGCCTTCCTCTAACCTATTCCAAAGATTGTAGCTTTTTCAGGAAAATTACAACTCTGTCAGAAAAGGCTTTTAAATTTTTTTATTTATTGTTTCTTTTAGTCTCTATTTCCTAATGGTGCCAATTTGAGCCTTTTTCTTCATATATGGTTACTGAATTAATCCTTTATATTTTTAAAAATGTTTACCCATTCCTTTAATCCTTTTGTTGTTTAGGCTCTTCTTGGTTTCTTTCGTTGTTGTTTTTCTTATTTTTTTGAACTTTCATTTTCCAGCCTTTTGACCTTAGAGTCTCCAATATCAGGGTTAAAAATAAAACTCTCTCTCTGAGGTTTACCCAGTTGCAAGGGCCTGAACACGGCTTTATTACAGTCGAGACTTCGTCTTTTGAACATGGAGCTCTAAAATGTATTATTTAGTGATCTTGATAACAGAGAAGTTTTGTACCTTAAGATGAGAAGGGAAAAAAAACCTTAATTGCCCTTTTGTTGCTAAAGCCTTTCCTGAATTCTGGAATGGCTATTTTAAGCTGAAATAAAGGAAGCTACAGAAAACATACACACACACACACACACACACACACACACACACACGCACACGCACACACCTTCCAGTACATAAGACCTCATTGCTGTAGGGTTCTTAAAGAAATGCTTAAACTCACTAAGTGGAATGTTCCATTTGTGGAACATTCATAAGAGGAGAAAATTTACATTAATTATCCCTGTTGGTCCAGAGATGTTTTCTAAAACAACACCTCATCTTTATACTTGCAGATGTCTAGAGTTTCTGCTTCAAAATGATGCAAATCCATCTATCCGGGACAAGGAAGGTTACAATAGCATACATTATGCTGCTGCCTATGGCCACAGACAATGTCTGGAATTGGTGAGTTGTTTTGTCTTGTTTTGTTTTCTCTAACACACACACACACACACACACACACACTCACACACACACTCCCATCCAACCTGAAAATGCTGGTCTTAATCTCTCAGCGAATGCCCTCACTGCCTAATTAAGTCCCCACTAGAAATCACCTTGTAGATATTCTGTAGTAAGTGATTAAATTGTTTCACTTTATGAAGTGTAGATCTCTTTGTTCCATTTCTGTCTATCCTAATCATAGACATGACTGACAATTAACTGTTTTCCACATTAATTTGCTCTGGAAATGTTACGTCTGTGTATGGATATGGTTTGCATTTTAAAGATAATTTGGATGTATTGAATAAGCTCAAGATATATTTCTGGAGACATATTTAGCACTCCAATATTAAATAACAGTGTTGTAAGTTGACTTACATAATCGTTAGGCATATGGGTTTGTCGTGGTCCCACATTTGTAATTTATGGAAAGAAATTGGTAAGGACACAACAGCAGAATTTACTGGAATTTCCAAACCACCAAAAATGTTAAACCTGTAGTGATCAGGAATACCTTGGGGTTTGCAGTCTGAAATGCCTCTTGTATGTAGGTCAAGAGACATAAATGCAAAGGGCCATGGGGACCAAAAGTAAAGTAAACGAGTAAAGTGAGCCCAGGTGTAGAATAGGGAGTGGTGGGGATTGTGGCAAATAGAGAGGACATGTTTTGTCTAAAGGGAGAAACAGCTAGTCAGCTCCAGCTGATGGAAACCAGGTGGGAATGCATACCTAGTGTTGCTGCATTTCCAGTGTTTCAAGAGAAACTAGAATTCTAGACATTTTATGTGAAATTCCTGTTTTGAAAACTCTGGGTGAGCTAGAAGGAAAAATGGGTTTGTGGCTGAATCCTATCTGCTGGCCACCATTTGCCATCTCCTGAGCCTTGTCTGTGGTTCAGCTTCACCAGGATACATGGGGTATCCCGAACTCACTATCTCTGGTCCAGTGATAGTTGCCATCTCTGCTGACTGTACTCCAACTCGTTTCCTTATCCCTTTAAAAGGAGAAGTCCTACTTGTCGGAGTTATTCAGAGGTGTGTTTGGGGAAACACTTGAACAACTGCACAATCTTTTGAGAAAGGCATGAGGCAGAAAGCCAGTGGTGTCAGCCCCTACATAGAAATGACTGAATGATGCCCCAGCTCTTTCCTTTACTTTGGGTTTTGCTGGTGGTTTCCAACGGTTCCACTTAGGGTCATTTTTACTATATTTCTTTTAACTATGAATGTGAGAAAAATATTCCTCAAGGTCACCCAGTTTGGAAATAAGAAGGTGATTATTCTTGTGGTTTTTTTGGGTTTTTTTTTTTTTTTGTGTGTGTGGCATTTATTTGTAAATTGTACCTATCTTCATAATTCTTGAAGACTCCCCTGTGTTCTTTCTTGTGGTTCTTGTGGATACTAAAGATTTTCTTGTTCGACCTCAGGGAGGGCACTTTTTCCCCTCTAGTTTTGATTCCATAGTTCTTCCAGTTACTGTGGCAGCATAACAGATCACAAAAAAAGATAGTGGCTTAAAACAACAATGATGATTTATTACCTCTCAGTGTTTCTGTGGATCAGGAATTCACGAGTGGCTTAGCTGAATAGTTCTAGTTCAATGTATCATATGAGATTATAGTCAGGCAGTGGCTGGGGCTGGCATGCCCTCAAAGCCTTCTTCATTCATATGTCAATCACCTGGGTTGGAGGATTCAAACAGCTGACATCCCTTGAGTACCTCTGTCTCTATGTGGTTTCTTTATTTGGTTTTCTATAGCTTGGTGGTTTCAGAGTAGCTGGATATCTTACATGGTGGCTCAGGGAACCAAGGCATCTGCCCTGGGAGAGAGTGAAATGGAGAGTGAGAGCAAGTGAGAGAAAGAGATCACATGATTTTTAATGATCTAGCCTTGAGGGTCACACAGGATCACTTCTGCTGCATCCATTCATTGTGGCAGTCACAAAATCCAGAGAGGTGAAGTAGACACCACCTTTCAAAGAGAGAAGTGTCAAAGAATTTGTGGACATATTTTGAAACCACCAGAAGCCAGTGATTTCATAGCCTTCTGTAAGATGGATTTTGATATAGAATCACAGGTGGCAATGGGATAATCCCTTATTTTATAGGTGGCAAACCAAAACCACGGGGGCATTAACAGGGGCATTGACTGTTCCAAAGTTATGAGTATACCTCTGGTCAGTGGAAGAAGCCAGACCATAAATCAGGATTCCTGATGTTAAAATGTTTACCGCACCATGCTGCCCTCCAGTGCAGGTTAAAGCTCCACATACCTCCAAGGCTTTTCAACATAGAGCAAAAGCTTGGTAGGAATTGGTTAAGATATAAACCACTATCACTTCTGCCTTCTAACAGCAGCACTGCCTTGGAAGTTGATCTAGTCCTAGCAGCAAATAAGACTTTGTTTAGATTTCACAAAAGAAAGGCTCCTCACAAAGTGTGTGTGTGTGTGTGTGTGTGTGTGTGTGTGTGTGTGTAATAATCAGCGGCAGAGTGAAGACTTACTGCTGTAACTACCCATTATGCGCCTGTATCCTAAAAGGTACCTAGGATGTTTTCAGTTGGTTTTCTCTAGGAAAACCATGTCATAGTTGGACATATGAACTTTTATTACAAAGTTTGTTATGATAGTTTTAATAACTTGTGCTGTTTTAAAGTACTTTGATAAGTTATCTTGAATCCTATAGTACAGTAATTCTGAGAAGGATTATCCTGCAATACTTTCTTTTTATGTAAACAATATATTGCACATTATTATAATTTTTCAGGAAAGCCATTTCAGGGCCATTGCCTGTTATCTGATGAAAAGGTTTTCTGTCCATGAAGAAAAAGGTTTCACAAGTTCCCTTTGATTAGATGAACACTTACCCTGTATGATTTACAAAAAGATGATTATTCTAGGAAATTATAAGACATTCAAAATCAGGTGGTGGTGGTGGGGGGTGCTAATTTATCTTAATTTGCTCTGTCAGCTGAAAATGACCCGATTATCAATATAAATTGGTAAAAAAGGTCACCACTGTTTGTTTTCAGAAAAGAACTTCAGTGGGTCATTTGTAACAGAGACGGGATAGAAATTCTCCTCTCATTTTTCTGAATTATTATAGTTAGATGGAAAGTTCTGTGTATTTCCATTTTGAAATGCATCCTAAAATTCCTCTTGGGTGTAGTTTAACTAAGCAAAGATCCTGAGCAGGCTAAAAACATTCTTGTACCCTGCCCCATCCTATTCAAAACAAAACACAATTCTGGACCCTCCCCTCAGAGTGACATCACAAAGCCAGACCATTGCAGATATCTTATCTCCACTGCTTACTCACCCAACTGTGAATGGATTTGGGAGAGGGTAGGACCACTACCAATGGCATTTACTGTGTATTCATCACATGCCAGGAGTTTTGCATACATTATGCCATTTAATTATTCTTTTCCTTTCAGTTTTATTGAGAAATACTTGACATACAGCACTGTGTAAGTTTAAGGTGTACAGCATAATAACTTGAGTTACATATATTGCGGAATGATTACCACAGTAAGTTTAGTTAATATTCATTATTTCATATAGATGCAAAAAGAAAACAGAAAAAATATTATTTTCCTTGTGATGAGAGTAAGGCTTGCTCTTGATACAAGAAGTGTGTATATTAAAGGGTATCTTTTCTCATTTCTCTCTCTTTCTTCCTCTCTCTCTCTCTTTGTGACCACAATACCCTCATATTCTTTAAAACTTCCATTTCTTTGGGTACTAGATACTAGGATAGCAAACCAATTAAGCAATATGCACTAGGTAGTACATTTATAAGACTCACCACTGCCAGGCCAGTCTTCTCCTTCATTACACCACACAAACACCCCATCCTCCTAGGGCTCATCTTTGTAACAAATCGGTCCTGACTCTAAGCTAGGTGCTAGAATAATACCAATGAAAGACATGTTTCTGGCTCTCTTGATAGCTTATATGAGCCTTTGAACAGGAATTATGCATGGAGATCTTTATTTATGTCATATTCCCTAGCCTGTTTCTGGCCTGAAGGAATATAGACAATAAATGAGTATTTGTGGCACCCACAGGCCTTTCCTACCAGACCAGGGCCTTTGTCCCTTAGGAAGTAGAGCAAGATTGAAGAAGATGGTTGGCCATCAGAGCTAGCTGATTTGAGAGGTTGGTAAAAATTTGTCTTTTGCCTCTCTTCCCATTTGGTGGAGCAATTACTGTGATTATGCATATCATTAAATACGTATCATTAATTTTGATGTGTATTTTGTTTGACTCTTGACATTTAACTTGGTGTGTGTTTATTTGGCATTCATGTTTTTGAGCCTTATCTGTGATCATAGGCCTAGAATTTATAAACTGTATTTTGTGTTCAGTCTATTTTGCTATAATCCAAAAGGAACAGATATTATTTTAGTTATATTCATTCTACTTCCCTTATATAAACGTATATTAAATACATTCCATGAGCAGAAAACTTCTAGAAAGTAATATGAGCCCCTTAGCCTTGATAGAATAGCCAAGGTTTAGAATTCTGCCAAGTCTGTCTACTTAGGCCAGTGTCCTCAGCTGGATTCGATCAAATGTATGTACTGTGTGTGCAAGCAAAAATCTGCCCACAAATGTATGCTGAGAGCTGTGATCAGTCATATTCAATTGGGCTCAAAATACCAAAACAGAATGGAAGAGACTTGACTAATATAGCATTTTGTGTCTGAATAAAACTTATGTGTGAGTGGAGGAAGGGAGTTGGCAAAGGAGAGCTTTATGCCTCCCTTTTCCTTTATCTGGAATGCATTCTTACTGACTCTGAAGAGAACAGAGAATCATGCCCCTATTTGGAATTTGTGAGTTTGTATGAGCATACTATTTTTCTTTTATAATATTAAAGATGTGCCTGTGAACAAAAGATCTTTGTGGTTTTGTTATTGAAATGGAAAAATGTATGTGCCAATATAATTACATAAATTGCCTACAGAAATTTAGCGAGATTGTTTGAAAACTCTAGGCTTCTGATCAAATTCATTCCAAGATTTTGACATGCCGAATCACTTGGAATCTGGCTGCTTCCCTGAGACCTTCTCACCCTGTTAGAAGCTAACTTGAACTTCAACTGTGAGAGTATGTGGGGGTGACAAATGCCCTTGCATGAATATTCTAGACCACTATATTTTAGGCAACTGAACCCTGAAACTATGCTACTTTCAGGTAAACTATTCAGTATTTGGGTTGTTTCTTGTGTTTATCACAGGAATTTAAGAAACCATTACCACCTATTTCCGTAAAAGATGTACTTATATTGGCAATGTCTAATTAAGCATCTCAAAGTTAAGATAGCAGGCTATAGAAGAGGAGAGAGAGAGAGAGAGAGAGAGAGAGTGAGAGAGAGAGAGCTACTAAGCAGTCATCTGCAGACAAGAAGATGAAAAACCAGCATACTTGAACCCTAGCCCCAAACAAGTCTTTGATGGCTTTTTTCTGTCCCCAGAGGTACTGCTAAGAGGACTTGGGAGTGTCTGTGACCTCCCAGCAGGCAGACTTCCAATGTGCAGTGGAAACCTCAACAGTGCTGGTCTTGTTTTTTTCTTCTATTTAATTCAGTTGAAGAGAAACATAAAATCTTATGGGGAACTCTCATTAAGGGAAGGATTGAAGGGGTTGGCACAGATATTCTGATGCTACTCACTGCTATGAATGTAAATATAAGCCCACAACTTTTGAGTCAGAATTTGGATGTGAGTCTATGTTTAGAACAATGGAATAGACAATATTTTATGACAAAATGTTAAATCTATTTATTTCCAATGCAGCAGAAAAAAAATTTTTTGGCTTTACCATGAGTGAATTTGGCAACTGATGAAAGGAACATTAACAGGATGTATTAAAATAAACAATTTCAGTTTTACCTTTAGTAGAGAGGCCAGGACAGTGGAGCCATTGCCCCTACTTTTCAAAGTGAAACACTAATATTTTAACCCATGATCTGTTTACCTACCCTATGTAGGAAGTTGGATATCAGAGGGCAGGTTTCTTTGGACACAGCTCCACTGTGAATCCCACCGCTACTCCTCTCCCCCAGAGCAGGGGGGAAGGATGCTTTCTCTTGACCCCAAGCCCAGCTGAGGAAGTTCAAGAGATTGTTTGGATAGCTGATATGTGTCTCTTACAATTTAGGGGGCCGAGTGGACTGGCATGTGATAAATCTGAAAATTGAATGACTCGATCTAGAGCTTGCCTGTCAGAAGTTAAATTTTTAAAGTTCTGTGTTTGAGAAATACTCCACCCCTCCAATGAAAGGTCAACAGTGTATGTTTCCCAATGTCCAAATTAAGCTAAGGGCCAGAGCTGGCCTGGAGTTCTCCTGGATCCTACTCAAGATGACTGCCTGGAAGAATGGGGAGACCCAGGATGCCTAGTGGGGAGAGGGGAATGTAAGCTACCAGAAGAGAGGTGCATTTACCCAGAGAGAGGGAACTTCAGGCAAGAAGCCCCAGTGATGGTGGATTGCTGGAGAACCTAAGAAGTATCCCAGAGAGACAGTTTTTTAAACACGGTCAGAAAATTTCACTGTCAGAAGGGTACCAGTCAGTAAGACCATTTTCCCTGTCCACTTCCGTGTCCTCCTTTTCTCTCTTCCCTTCAGTCCTGGAGGAAGCAGAGGAAGTCAATGAAGGGAAGGGAGGAGGAGAAGCCCTTGGACTGGGGAACAGGGAATTCAGCCATGTCTCTCTTTCTCCTGCGGGCAGCAGAAAGAAGCTTCAGCGTTAAACAGTGTTCAGAGTTTGTGATTACTGTGGTGAAATAGATATATTAGTCACTGACATGAAATTATGTTGGTAACTGACATGCCCAGAGAACTTTTTATTATTTGTTGGAATTTTATCTGAGATGACAGGAAAAGCAGTAGCCTCATTAAGGAGGTTGGACGATATAGGGAAAAGGAGAATAAAGTTATTGTTTGATTATTCCCCATTTGAACTCCCTGGTTCAAAACAAAGCCACACACTTAAAGCCATTGTTTTAGGAAAGATTAACACCCAGTTCTAAAGAAAATTAAACTGTTATCCTTTATATGTGAATTTCAATATCAGCTTTATAACACATAAGGTTCCAGTAATGCCAAGCACTTACCAGGTGCCCAAAATTGTTGAACAAATGAAATATACTCGTGAGTGATTAAGGCTGACTTAGTGATAAAACTTAAATGCTCATTTATAAGTGTGATAGTAACTGTCCTGTTTATTAGCAAGGTATTTCATAGAAGACACAGGTGAGAGAGGAAATGAAAATTTACGGTTTTGTGGCTTGGCCTTTTCTTTAGATTTGATTACTTCCCAGCACAAACTTATTTTATTGTAATCTTCCCTCCATTTTGTTTTCTTTTGCAAGATCTGAAAACCTATACCAAAGTCTCAAACTGATGTGAAGACACCCACAAAATTAAAATCACACACACATACACTCACATTTTCTGTAATTTCTTTCAGATGGAGAGTGAGCCCTAAGAGATTCAAAGAACAGGAATTATTGCTCTTGATGTGGGAGTTTCTAAGGACTCAGTGATGTAGAAGAAACAAAGATTTCTTAGGCAAAATGTGTAATAGTTAGCCTTAAAAAAAAGTTAATCCAGCCTTTGTTCCATCCTTTCTTCTTTCCTTCCTTCCTTCCTTCCCTTCTACTCAGTTACAAACTCATTAGGCAGGCCTGAGCAGGGCAGGAAGGGGCCCTTCTCTAAGGAGAAGGATGTCAGGAAGGCAGCCCAGTAAAGATTGGAACACATTCAAGGAGAGTGTCCTAATTGTGTACACACCAAACAACAGCGTTGCAAAGTATGTGAAGCAAAAGCTGATAGAACTGAGAAGATAAATAGAGAAATCCACGATTATAGTCAAGACTTTAACAGCTCTTTCAACAATTGATGGACCCACTAGACAGAAAATCATCCAGCATATAGAAAAACTTAAAAACATCATCAACCAAGGGGATTTAATCAACATTTATAGAACATGTTA
Source organism: Rhinolophus sinicus (assembly GCF_057876585.1). Lineage (NCBI taxonomy): Eukaryota > Metazoa > Chordata > Mammalia > Chiroptera > Rhinolophidae > Rhinolophus > Rhinolophus sinicus. Next base: position 180,036,849 of record NC_142517.1, on the reverse strand, counting down.
CGCAATAACAAAAGAATACCTAGTTTTTTCAACTGCCCATGGAACATTCACTAAGATATCCTGAACCACAAAGCAATCCTTAAAAAAGTTGAAATCACACAGTGTGTTCTCCCACCACAATGGAATAAAACTAGAAATCAATAACAGAAAGATACCAGGAAAACCTCCATACTTGGAAATTAAACTATAGACATCTAAGTAATCTATAAGTGAAAGAGAACATCTCAAGGGAAATAAAAAAAAAATACATTGAACTGAATGTAAATGAAGATACAACAAATCAAAATTTAGGAACACAGTTAAATTAGTGCTAAAAAATTTATAGCACTAAATGCTTACATTGGAAAAGTGGAAAAGTCTCAAGTCAATCTAAGTTTCCATGTCAAGAATCTAGAAAGAGAGGAGCAAAATAAACTCAAAATAAGCAGAAAAAGGAAATAATAGAGACGGGAGCAGAAATAAATAGAATTTTAAAAAGAAAAAGAATGGAGAAAATCAATGAAACAAACATCTGGTTCTTTGAAAAGATGAATAAATTGGCAAACCTCTACCAAGACTGACAAAAAAAAGAATGTCACAAATTTCTAATATTAGGCTTGAAACGGGCTATACCTATAGATCTCACAGACATCAAAAAGATAATAAAGGAATAGTATTAATAGCTCTACACACATAAATTTATCAACTTTGGTGAAATGGACCAAGTCATCAAAAAACAGAAACCATTACCACTTACCCAATATGAAGTAGATCTTTTGAATAGCCCTATGATTACTTAGAAAATTGATTTTAAAAACACTCCCAAAAGAAATCGCTAGGTCCAGATATTTCACTGGAGAATTTTACCAAATATTAAAGAATTAACACCAATTCTATGCAATCTCTTCTGAAAAATGGAAGATGAGGGACCACTTTCCAATTCATTTATGAAGCTAATATACCCTGATACCAAAACCAAACAAAGACAGTACAAAAAGAAATATAAACAAGCACCTCTTATGAATACAGATGTAAAAATTCTTAAACTATTAACAAATAGAACTCTAACATGGGTTTGAGTCCTGTTTCTATATCATATTAGCCTTATGACCCAGGGCAAGCTATTTAATTTCTTTATACTTTACGATACTCGTGTGAAATACGGATTAAAAATAGGAGTTACTTCACAGTGTTGCTGTGAGAATTAAATGAGATGATGCAGGAATAGGGCCTAGTTCAACATGCTTGCAATAAATGTTCATTATTATGACTTTATTAAAAGTAGGTATATATTCCAAACATATGTTTATATATTAACACATGTTTGTAATATATACAAAGAATTATATACCCTGACCAAATGGGGTTATAATAGGGAAAGCCTATTTTGATATTTGAAAATCAATCAATGCAATTCACCATATTAACAGACTAAAGAAGAAAAATCACATGATTATGTCAAACAGTGCAGAAAAATATTTGGCAGAATTCAACACCAATTCAAGATTAAAAATAAAAACTCAGAAAAATAGGAATAGAGGGGAACTTCCTCAATTTGATACAAAAAAGCATCTAACAACCTGAAAAAGAACAGCTAATGTACTTAATGGTGAAGGGCTGCTTTCCCCTAGATAAGGAAGACGGCAAGGATGTCTGCTTTCACCACATCTTTTTCAACATTGTGCTGGAAATTCTAACTAAGCAAAAGCCAAGGAAAGGAAATAAATGGCATAAAGATCAGAAAGGAAAGAAATGAAACTTTCTCTACTTGAAGATGACAGGATTATCTACATAGGAAATTTCAAGGAATCAAGAAAAAACGCCTAAAACCTATAATGAGTTCAGCAAGGTCACCGTGTACAAAATAAACATACAAAAATCAATTGCATTTTTATATACTAGGAATGAACATGTGGATATCAAATTAAAAATACATTATTTACAACTTCCAAAAAGAGAAATATGGGACTTATATGCTGAAAACTACAAAATGCTGATAAAAGAAGTCAAACAAGATATAAAAAATGGAGGCACATTCTGAACTTTATGACATCAAAGTTCACGGAACTTTGATCAATGATATGAGGTCATCAGACCCTCATTTCTTAAAAGAGTTAATCTCTTAAACAAAACAAAACCCTAATTCTCTTTTCTCACTGGGGAGAAGTTTAACAACTATACCTACTTTTAATAAAGTCATAATAATGAACATTTATTGAAAGAATGTTGCACTAGGCCCTGTGTGCCTGTATCATCTCATTTAATTCTCACAGCAACACTGTGAAGTAACTTCTATTTTTCATCCATATTTCACACGTGAGTATCCTAAAGTACAAAGAAATTAAATAACTTGCCCTGGGTCACAACAGCTGGTGTGATGTAGAACCAGGACTCAAACCCATGTGTATCTGACTAAATTCCAAGTTTTTAATCATTATTCTATACTATCTGGAGGACTGGTAAACTCAGACTTTGAAAGACAAAGCTGTCTCAGGGGATCTCAATTCCACATCAACCAAGACTGTGACATCCAACCAAGATAGATACCACTGAGATGAGCAGTCTTTAGGCTTTGTCAAAGGGAAGAAGGAGAACCTTGGACAATACCCACAACAGTTACATCTCCACCACCCATTTCTTTGGAAAGGCTTGTCTTGAACAGTAGCCTGCATTTTCTTCTTCTGTCAGGAGAGCATAACCACCTTATAGCTTTACCCAGTGAGGAGTAACACAACCGCAGGTACAGCTGTCAAGTATATCCCACTGTTTGCGATCTATAGTACTAACCCCTGGACTTCAGCACATATTTTTATAAAAACACTCTTGAACTCAACCTTCATCCTGACATCTCTGTTCAACATCTTTGTAACAGCTGCTGACAGCTTGGCCTCACTCTCCTTATGATAACAGCTGCCAGGAATGACCCTTTCCAGCCTGGCGATGAGGGAAAGGAGCAGAGTGGTAGGGAGTGACTTCCCAGCAAGATCGTTTCTCCAAAGATGCTTTATCTTTAACAGCTGCTAAGGAGGCATCGCTTGTGAATTCTAAACCAGGTCCCCATGATAATCACTTTCCTTCTTGATCCTCATTCAGTAACAGAAAATGTAGAGGTCTGAGCATTTTTTTAGTCAGAATAAGAGCTCACATACACACCTGTGCCTTCAAGTCATGGGGTTATGATACAAAGAACAAAGAGCCTTTCTAAGATTCCAAAGGAGGGTAGAGGCCCAGCCATCTGTAACAGCTGAAAAGGATATTTGGAAAAACCAAATCGTTCAGCAATAACTGAGATTTATTTTCTTGTATGAACAGATCCCTATAACTAAGTGGTAACATCACTGGGTTTAAATTCTGTGGGCCATTCAGCATTTGGAAAAGTAGTTTTGTTAATATTAAACAATAAAATTCACTTGGTCACTGGGGAGGCAATTTAATATAGAGTAACAACTTCATAGCATTATTTTACTAGGAAAAAAATTATAGTTTTCCAAACATATGTTTTATTTCGCACACACAAAAATTATTTTTTCAATTCCATAAAGATTTTTTAGTTTATAGCAATCTTATTTGGGTCTCAAATTCCTCACATTGATATGAGACAAACTGTAGTAAGAAATAACCCAGAGCAATTGTTTCAGAAAAACAGTATGTTTTTGGTGTCATTCTCTCTTAAAATACATTTTTAAAGGTGAAAAGGATATTACAATAAAGATGATACTGGGTGTTTCCTTAGAGTCTTTTTAAAGCTCTGTTGGTGCTAGCAGTTAGAAATCAGGGTCAAAATATCAGCTTTTTCAAGTTCATAAACTTTATTAGTCCCCCTTATCAGTCATATGAGTTAGATAAGCAAGACCATCCTTTGTGAATTTACAGTGAAAAGTCCAACTGCTAAGAGGACCAGGGGATTTATGTCATTTGCTACAGCAATATTCCCTTCCAAGTAGGAGATCCAATTTTATAAACTGAGTAAACATCAGAAGTTTTCTTCCTGAATATAGAATTAAAATCAAAGGAATTTAGTAAAAGTCAATGAGCTCAAGCTCTGGTGACCTAACGTACCCTCTCTTAGTCAGCACCCAGTGCCTTGTCAATCAGAATACCCTTGGCAGCCTGTCCGGGAGTTCTCTCTTCTAGACAGGCCTAGAGAAACCCTTACTACTGGTGCTATTTTTTTTCCTACTGGAACTCAACCTCGTAGTCCATTGGGACAACTTCTAAGGTGTGATTTCTCTTACATTCGCTATGTTTAGGATAGCTACTTTATGGAGATACAGAGTAAGTCATAGGGCATTGTGCAAGGAACCATGGCTGACATAGAAATGTATTAGATATGGATATTACTTTCAAGAAGTTTATAATCTAGTGTGGTTGGTGGGTAAACATATGCTATGTAAATACTGACTCAAGATGTCACTCACATTTTCTAGTTCTCTATAGGGTAATAATAGGATTATAGTAACTAACCCCAAATTATTTCTCTGGCCCTGTCCCCTTCTATTCTGTCAAAGCTTTGGCTTCAATTCCTTCTGAAGAGGTCTTGGCATGTTTCCTATGCACTCTGCGCACTTGGCTACAGCACACTCACTATTTTCCTTCCCTCCTGTTCTTGCTTGCTGTGGCGGTGTCTTCCATTATTGTTAACATCCAAAAAGCCATTTGGTCACAGATGTCTAGTAGAGACACTGCTGTCATCACTGCCCACCAATGGCAGTGCAGAGGCTGCCAATGGCTTTGCCCAATGTCTGGAGTCTGCACTCAACCACCTCCCACAGTGTCATTGCCTATTCTTAGACCTCCATACCACATAGGATGGTTGAAAGTTCAAGGACCTGTATCACACAGGCCAGGGTTGGAATGCCAGCTCTGCCATTACCTCCCCACAAGTTCTTTAAGCATTTCACTTCATTTCTATGAGCCCCCATATCATGTTCGTCAAGTAGGAATTAAGTTGTTTTAAGGATTAAATAAGATAATGTAAGAGTGTTTAGCATAGTGCTGGCATATGACAAGAAGCAGCTATGATTATGTATTTATTTAATGTATCTGAATCAATTCCCCCTACCTCCTATACATGCCAGGTCTAAAAAGATGGAGTATCTGCTGTATCTGGGAGCTTACTGTCCAGTAATGGGAATCAGCATTTAAATAAATAACTATAATAAAGCACTGTAGTTGCTCTGTTAGAATTCTGGATTTCTCTTATTCTTATCATTATCCAAGGTAAATCATGATATCCCAGAAGAGGTACAGGTGACATGCTATGAGAGTTCAGGGGAGGGCACATCCATTCTGGGTTCCTTGGTTAATTAATTGATTCACTGACACTCATCAGTATAATATGTTTGTTGTATTTATCTCATTGGTCTTGTTTTATCACCCCACCATTTGGGTGAATGCGGATTAGTGGACCAAACCTGAAATGAATTAAATAATGGAGAATATAGTTGGATGTTTAGACTTGGTTTGAAAAACTGACCACTAACTCATTTTCAATATATTAGAGAACGTGTTTTCATGATGGTTTCTTTCCTTTTGATGACACTTGCATCATTCACTAAACAGAAGAGATGTAACTGACATAGTACACTGGAGTAAAAAGAAAATGGATGCTGTATCTCAAATTGTGCTCCTGAATCCCAGCACCATCTGGGATTAGCCATTCATAAAAGATTAAATGTGAGGTAGGCCCATATCTAAATACATGTGTGTCTGTCTTTTCCATCTGTTTTAATTTTGCTTAAAATAATAACAGCTTTCTTTACCCACTTACTTGAATCTGTGCTGATTCTTTTAATGTTCATCAGCCAGAACTAGTCTGTGGTGCTTAGCTAGTGTTTCAGAATCCCACCAAGATTAGATTTAATTGAACCAGTAGAAAAAAATTTTAAAGCTGTATATTTTGTTGACTGGACTAGAATCACTAAAATGTTAATTGATGCTTAGAGTGGGAAATTTATACTGTAATTTAACATTAAAAATGGTGTCTGAAGAGAATTCATGTTGATCTGCTCTAAGACCACGTAAGCAAAATGTGAGGACTAAGACCAGGTAAGTAAAATGTCTTATGGAAGCAGGATACTTTTACTGTTGCATAAATTTTTAATTATTAAAAATTAATAATTTTTTATATTTAAATTTGTATCTTTGTTATTTTTTCTGCAGATTTTAAAATCATATTGCATGTCCCTCAACTTCTAAGTTCCTGTACAACCTATCCCTAAATAAAACCTCTCTCGCCCTAGGCAAATAAGTTTTACCTCGTGCTGAGGCAGAAAGTAAATTAACTTGAAGATAATATAATTCAGGGTAACCTGGGAATATCATCTAGATGAAAATTAAAGTTGATTAAAAGAGTAACTCTTAAAAATGTAAGAATTGCTCTCAGAAGTCACCATGGAAACATGAGGCAGTATTATTGTTTTTCCTGGTAATACACAAAAAAACTTTATGTGTGCAGCGACTGGAATTGATGAAATATAACACCCGTGACCCTGAATATTTTACAGGGCTGTCTACTTGTCACCATTTGAATATGTTTGTCACTTAATGCAACCAAGTGTTTTGCAGTGCAGAACTTCAACTGAATTAGCTCTCAAATGAGTACTTTTGTTGATATATGGATAATGGGTAGAGACTGAATATATTTAAAATAGTATGAAATCTAGGAGACCTGCTGCCTTTTTGTCTTACCCTGTTTCCCTGAAAATAAGACCTAGCCAGGCATTCAGCTCTAATGCGTCTTTTGGAGCAAAAATTAATATAAGACCCAGTATTGTACTATATATTATATTATATTATATTATATTATATTATATTATATTATATTATATTATATTATATTATATTATACCTGGTCTTCTATTATAGTAAAATAAGACCAGGTCTTATATTAATTTTTGCTCCCAAAGATGCATTAGAGCTGATTGTCCAGGTAGGTCTTATTTTCAGGGAAACACGGTAGATGCCAACTTACAGTGGTGATTAGGCCCCAGAGTTATATAAAAACTCCAATAATCAAAGCCTTTATAGATATCATTCACATTTTCTCAATAAAATGATCCATTATTTCTTCTCATCTTGTATGGCATCCCTTTGTTTAAAAAGGCCTTAACAATTCAATGCTGGGAAAAAAACCTAAAAAAATTCACAGTCTAAATATAGAGAGAATACCTCTCTGAATCCCCTAATTTAATGCTTGTACTTTTCTCTGATATCTTTGAGACATATTGATTTAAATATTTGGTGACTTTGGGGACCTACAGTGTCGCTGGTGGGATGAAGGAGTAATTATTAGTATTTGCAGTAACTGCAATCCTAAGAGATTTCTCCAGGTAGTACTTAAAAAGAAAACATTTTGTACTGTTGAAATGAGGTGGACTATTACTTACAGAGGCACCATCTTTGGGTTTTATTTTTAGTGTCACTACATATTTATTAAGAACATATAATGTGCCAGATATTGCTCACTATAAAGTAGACCCAACTCCATCTTGATGGACTCAGCATATATTTATTGCCAATGCAGGTAAAAATGCAGGAAATGAATGAACTGTTCTGTTGGTTCCTCTAAGATTCTCTGTCTTATCCCAACCTCCAGACATGTTTCATTTGATTTAGATAAAGAAATAACAAAAAAATTTAGATAAAAGAAAAAAGAATTGTTATGTGGTTGGATCAATGTGAACAAGTTTTAGAAGACTGTAGAGTGCTTGAGATAAGGACCGACTCTTTTGTCAATATTTCTACTGTTCTTATATTGCTCAAGGTAAACAAAAGTGAATATTTTTAGACTGAAAACATCCATCCAAAAGTACTGACAATTCTAAACAAAATATTTGCAAATTAAATACAACAATATACTAAAAAAGATAATATATCACAATTGAGAAATACAAAGTAGTTTGCCATTAGAAAATTAACATAGGTAATTTACCATAATAACAGAAAAAGGAGAAAAATATCAAATAAACATCTCAATCAATGTAGTAAAAGTATTTGGTAGAGCTCAGTGCTCATTTATGATTTTAAAAAAAATTCTTAGCAAACTAGAAATAGGCAGGAACTTAATCTGTTAAAAATTATCTGCAAGCTATCTGTGGTAAACATAATACTTAATAGTGAAATATTGAGAACAAGATTAATAATATACCTGCTGTCTCTCATCCTGTTCAACATTGGACTGAAGTCTTAGTTGGTACAGTAAGGGAAGAAAAACAAATAAAAGTAATCAAATCATTATATGTACACCTGAAAAATGTTATCTGTCGATCATATCTTAATATAAACAAACAAACAAACAAGCACATAAATAAATGTGTGACCCTCCAATGGTGTCCACACTCTAATTACTGGAACGTGTGAATATGTTGCCTTACATGGCAAAAGAGAGATTTTGCAGGTATAATCAAGTTACAGACATTAAGATAGGTGGTAGATTAATTAAATGTGCCTATAGGGAAAATGTTTTTCCTTTTACTTCACACTATACTCAAAACTCAATTCAAGATGGATTGATAAGAATATAAGGTCAACATACAAAAAGCAATTATATTTCTATATACCATCAACAAAAATAAATAAGAAGTAAAACTTTTAAAATATATCATTTACAAAAATATTTCATTTTTACACTCATATAAATATTATATAAAATGCTCTTTCCATAAAAATACTAAAACATTATTGAGAAAAATTAAAGATGACTTAATAAATGCCCTTACTTTTACCATATACAAGGTTAATATTTTAAAAATCATTTGCTTTTCTATATCCCAGTAACAAGTAGAAAATGAAATTTTAAAACGATATCACTTACAAAAAATTACAGTTTTCAATAGCATAAAAATATTACATGTCCATACCATAAAACTATGATACATTATGGGGGGAAAAAATGAACTCTGCTTCAATAAGTGGAAAAACATATTATTTCTATTGATTAAAAGACTCAATGTGTTAAAGATAACAACTGTCTGTAAACCGATATAGACTCGTCAAAGTCCCTGTAGGGTTTTGTATATGTGAGTAAATTGAAAAGCTGATTTTAATTTTATATGGAAATGCAAAGGGCAAAGAATATACAAGGCAGTCTTGCAAAAGAAAAACCTGAGGCTTTACCTTCCAAATATCAAAATCTATTATGAAGCGATAGTAATAAAAACAGTATGCTATTAGAGCAAATGTAGGTAAACCAACCAATGAAACAGAATGAAGAGTTGAAAAATAGATGTACACACGTATGGTTTCCTGGCTTATCATTAAGGTGGCCAAGCATTTCAGTGGGGAACAAGAGGGTCTTGTCATTAAATAATACTAGGTTAATTAAATATGCATATGGGAAAAATGAATCTTTTCATTTACCATATCCAAAACAATTCAAAATGGATTGCAGATCTATATGTGAAAATTACAATAAAGCTTGTAGAAGAAAGCATAGGAACCAGAGGGTAAAGGGGGAGAGGGGTGGTAGATGAGGGTAAAAGGGATCAAATATATGGTGATGGAAGGAGAACTCACTCTGGGTGGTGAACACACAGTGGGATTTATAGATGATGTAATACAGAATTGTACACCTGAAATCTATGTAACTTTATTAACAATTGTCACCCCAATCAACTAATTAAAAAAAAAGAAAGCATAGGAGAACATCTTCATAACTCAGAAGAAAATATTTTTTAGTAAGATTTAAAAACAAAGTAATAAAGCAAAAGGAAAAATAAGATATATTGGAATATATTAGCATTAAAATTTTTGTTCATTAAAAGATACCAATAAGAGAGTGCAAAGGCAAGTTTCAGAGTGCAATATGAATGGGTTCTTGTATTCAGAATATATATATTTAAAAAAATAACTTACAATATGTAAAAGAAACCTTAAAAACCAATAAGAAACAGATAGGTAACCCAATAAAAAATGGGCAAAAGATTTGAACAGGCACTTCACAAAAGAGGATAGCCAATAAATATAGGAAAAGCTGATCAATTCTATTAGTCATCAGGAATATGCAAATTAGAACCACATGTGTTTATTAGTGTTCTTTTGCTGCCATAACAAATTGCCACAAATTTAGTGGCTTAAAACAATACAAATATATTATCTTACAGTTCTGTAGGTTAGAAATCCAATATAGGCCTTACTGCACTAATACCAAGGCATTGGTAGCACGGCATTTGTCTTCTGGATGCTCTAGGGAAGAATCCATTTCCCTCCCTTTTCAACTTCTAGAGGCTGCCCTCATTCCTTAGTTTTTCCCCCTTCCATTTTCAAATCCAACTGTGTTGCATCTCTCTGACCCTTTTTCCTTTAACACATCTGTCTGTGACCACATCTGGGAAAGGTTCTCCCCTTTTAAACATTCGCATGATTAGATTAGCACCACCCATGTAATCCAGGATAATTTCCACACCTCAAAGTCCATAACCTTAATCCATCTGCAAATTCTCTTTTGCCAATAGGGTAATATATTTAAAGGTTCTGGGAACTAGAATGTGGACCTGTTTGGGGATCATTATTCTGTCTACCACAATATGCTACAACTTCACAACCACCAAAATGGCCAAAGAAATAGAAAATACCAAGTGGTGATTAAGGATGTGGAACAAGCATAACTCATATACTGCTGCTGAGAGTAAAACCACTTGTCTAAAAGTGCCTTTTTGGGGGGAATGGGGACTTCATTTTGAAAGAGATTTTCAGTAGTTATAGAATGGTATATTGGCAACTTTTTAATTTCAATTCTTTAATGTCACTCTGTGGTTTTCTGGCTTGCATAATTTCTGATGAGAAATCTGCTGTAATTCTTTGTTTGTTCCTCTGAATGTAATGTTTCTTTTTTTTTCCTCTGGCTATCTTGAAGATTTTTTTCTTTATGTATGGCATGTGTGTAGGTGTGTTACCCCTATTTTGGTATTTATCCTGCTGGAAGTTCCCTCAGCTTTCTGGATCTGTGGTTAGTTGTCTTTTTTTTTTTTTTTTTTTTTTTTTTTTTTTCAGTTTTGGAAAATCCTTCAAATATTTTGCTGGCTGGCTTGTTCTCTTTTCATCTTCTAGGCCTCCAATTATACAAGTCAGAATGTTTAATGTAGTTCCATGGCTCTTGGTTTTTTAAAAAACTCTTTTTTTCTCTCTGTGCTTCCATTTGGATCATTTCTATTGACTTATCTTCAAGTTCACTGATTCTTTCTTCCATAGTATTCAGATTAGGTTTTTGAAATTTTTTCCTTGCTGTTTTGTGTCTCTAACAACATTTGAATGGGTGATTGGTATTAAGTGAAGAATAGTAGAGACTGTGGTAAATAATATTCACAGCTGGGTATGGGCAGGCCTCTTTTTCTCTGTGTAGGCATGCATCAATCAAATGAGGAGATGAGCTGGGTTTGAGTTTGTTGTTTTCGTGGTTGTCTTCAGTACACCAGAGGCTTTAGATTCCTCTGGAACGGGCTTTTGTTAACTTTAGATTAAAGTGGAAGTTGAGGTACCAAAAGGTTTTTCTTCACGCTGACCTTTCAGCAGCCCCTGCATGCTTATTCCACAGAAGTGGTTCTTTTCCATGCTCTTGCTTCTTTCCCAGCAGTAGATTGCTATTGCATGTTTCTTGGTGCTATGCTTCTTGTGAGGGGCATGAGAAGGACTTCTGAATTGTTAGTAATGTTGTGTTTCTTGATCTGTATGCTGGTTACATAGAATTCTTGCTATTGGAGTGATTCCTCTCAGTTAAGGTATTGTGTTTCAGTTAAACTGACATTAATTTCCTAGAAGGAAACATATTACTCCCAGCTAGCATCTTAGTTCAGAGAGAGCAAAAGTCCGAGAGAATGAGAAATAGGACAGCCAAATTTTGCTCTCTGAAGGAGAGTGGAGCAGCCAAAGTCAGCATTAAAGCATTGAGTGGCTGAGGAACTATTGATCCAAAGAACTACCTGTTCTCCCAGGTCTACCTCAGGCGATGCTACCTGGGACCATCTCTTCCATATTCTGTGGCCTCAAAACATCTATCGTTCACACAGAAGGTATTCTGTACGTGGTGCTTTGACCAAAGAGTTACTAGGACTATTATTTTAAAAGAGCTCTGGAAATATCCACATGGCTCTGTATCCATCAGCAAACTGTCATAAATGAAACAGGAATTTCCAGTGTTAACACTTTCTCTCAATTCTTTGTTCACCATGAAATTTAGGTAAATCTATGTTATCTCATATATTGTAGGAGTTTTTTGTGCTTCACTTAGGTTAACATCAGATACCTTGTATTACCAACCTGTCAAAGAATTTCATTGACTGTATATATTGCATACAACTTTAGACATTGACCTTAAACATAACTCTATTTTAGATCCTTTTCAAGGTTTGAGCCTTATATCTTCAATATGTCATATAACTGGCCTGGTTGTGACCTGATATCTATTCTCCTTTGTCCTTTCCTTCTAAGTGTACATTGCCGGAATATAAGGATATGTATACTATGGAAGATAGAATTTGAGGATATCTTTTGATAAACTAGTTCTTAAGTAATATGTTAACATGTTACCCATTAGCAATATGTTGTGCAGTCAGCTATATAAATAGGTAATTCTGGGTGAGATTTTGATCTGATTAGTATCTATGACTGGTAATTTACCCCTTTCCAGCATAAATACTCATATCAATATAGAACTGGATTATAATTAGGGAATGGGATAGAAAGACAGAAGGGGTATAATTATCCTATTTCAGGTATTTTTCTGGTTGTAAAAGTAATATGTGCTGAATTGTAGAAAATTTGGAAACATCATAGAAATATATAAAGAAAATTGAAATCCCCTATAATCTCACCACCCACAGATAGCCACTGTTTAAATTTTGGTCTATTTTCTTCCAGGCTTTTTTCCCATGTGTATGTAAATATGTGCTTGGATGTGTGTTTGTGTGTCAGAGTAGGTTTTAACTATCTCAAGGTCTTCAAAACAACAATAACAACAAAACAGGAAATCATAAGAAAAGAAGGAATTAATTTAGATTCTTACTCAGGAGTCGGGCAGTCAGGCATCAATTTAATTTAAACTTTAGCACAAGGAATATTTTATTTGGAACTTGGCTAAAAGAGACAAATTAGGGACATCTGGTTTTGATCCCCCTTTACCAGCCAAGCCAAGCAGCTCACCTTCTCTTTAATCTCCACTTCCTGTGCTCTTCGGCAGAGCTGTGCACACCCTGGCATAATTACCAAAACAAATTAATGCTTCTTAAGTCTGCTTGTAATTAATAACTCCTGACAGAAGATGAGTCTTCTGTAGGTTTGGAATCTTGCCTAATTTTCTCTAGGATAAGTAATTAGATGTTGAGGATTGATAACGCTCCTTCCTCTGAGCATCTGCCAAACAGCCTGCCTCTGTAATGTGGGTAAGATGATTAAAATATGAAAATGGCTGGAGGTTTTCTCATGTGTCACAGCACTAGAGGCATTTATTCTACCTCATCCCCCAAACCCAACACTTCCCAAAACACGCAGAGATTAAAAATGGATCAAAAAAGCCTATACCTAAAGTCATTTAGGTGGTTTGGTTAACATCTGTTTTCTATTTTATTCTTTGTTCAACTCACAAATTTTGGGTGCTGTCAAATTAAATGTGAAGGATGGGTTTCTCACTAGCTGTGAACACTGTTAAGTTGATGATTACACTTTTCTCTGGAACTTGGTCTATATACCAATGTAATCATGTTTAAACTCCTTTGTAAGACTATATTGGGACACTCCTACCGTAGGGATTCTGTTTGGTAACTTGTCTGACTATTGTGAAATTCTAAGTCAAAGCTTTTTATACTGCTGGGGTGGTAACCCTTTCCAAAGATTCAAAAGAAATACTTTTCTTTTATCTACTTTTATTTCATTTCCTTAAAGCAGGATTTTTCAGCCTCAGCACTACTGACATTTTGAACAAGATAATTCTTCATTGAGAGGGGCTGTATCTTGTGCATTGTGCGATGCTTAGTAGCATCACTGGCCTCTATCCACTAGGTGCCAGTAGCAACCAATGCCCACCGCCCCAAAATTTTGACAATCAAAAATGTCTCTAGACATTGACAAATGTCCCTGAGAGGTTACAGTTGCCCTTGTCTGAGCACCTCTAGTCTGCAGAATAGCATTCACATCTCAGTGGTGACAGTATAATAAAGTAGACCTTTATTTACTGGTGAGACGTAAATGAGACTTCAAGCTAGTATTGTTTATTCATCTCTTAGGCAAAGTTACTATTAAATAATTCAGAAGGCACAAGTGGAGATCAGTTCATTCAATACATATTCTGATTTAACCAACCTGGTACCTCCTAGTAGCTGGAGTTGGTAGAAGCTTATAGTTTTGAAAAGGTTGGATCCTACTGTTTGTGGGTCATCAGCACTTTAAAGATAAGAAAAGGAGAAATATGAATAATTTCACGGATAGTTATTCATCCCAGGGGCTCAGCTCTGCTTCTGAGAGTGCTATGCTCTCTCAGAGCCCCAGCACAACTAGGAATAACCAAGGTTTATTTATATGACTTTCAGTAGGCAAATCTTTCAAAAACATAACCTGGTGACTTGCCAACAGAAGGAGGCTCAAATTTAATGGTCCCAAAGTAACTACAATTATTTAGGGAGAAAGCTTTTAATTGGAAAAAAAAAAATATTGTGAATTTGGGATGAGGGAGAAGTAGAATGATTTGTTATTGGTGGTCAAGGTGTGTTCTGGCCAAGATAAAGAGAGAGACCACTGGATTCGTTTAGAAGGAAGAGTAGTATACATTAAAACAAAAAGTACCCCAGGAATCTTCTTTCTTTGAGTAAAATCACTGCTAAGGTCAAATCTTAAGGTAAAAAATCAGACAAGCATCTAGTTATCCTAAGGCATATTTATAAGGCATGAAAACTTTGAGGCATATTTGACATGAAAATATGAAAGTTAAGTAAGCAATGAAATGTGCCCTTAACAGCATAGAACTTAAATATTAGATTCTGGTTGTGTGGATGTTATAGGAGGGTAAAACAAGAATTTCTTGCCACCATGCACATATTTAGAAATCGCCAGTTATCCTCCATAATGGTGTTCCGTGGACTAGTAAAGGTTATGGAAAAGTCCTTTGCCCCATAAATTATTCGAAGATGATATCTTTAATGACTGGATAGATGAAAATAGGTCTATTTAGAAAAGAACAATGTAAAAAGTAAATTATTTCACAATTTGCAGGAAATCCATAAAAACTATTCATTCGTATAGCTAAAAATAAGATTTAAGATTTAAGTTCTTAAAGGATTAGCAGAAACTATTTCAACAAAGAAATTGTGGGTGTGTGGGTTTTATGTTGTTGTTGTTGTTTTCCCATCTAGAATCAGATCTTTTTAGTCCCAGAGGGTGTTTGTTACAGGCATTCAAAAAATTAGCTGAAGTCAATCACTCTTAAATTCTTACCTCTTACCCTCCCTTCAGGGTCTCTTTTGGAAAAGGTTGGAAGTCCTTCTTTACTAAGTTCCTGTAAAGCATGCTGAGTATCTCTGTCATTACTATAAACATTATGGCACTAGTCTTATAAGATGAGAAATTCTTTCTTCATTAATTTTAGGGGTTATTATTAAATAAACAAGCTAATTACTCAAGTGATCACTCTGAGCCCAATGTGTATATTTTCCAAGAATAGTTAGGCTAAATTTTAAAATCTGAGTAGTTAGAGGCCATATTGTTTTGTGTGCACTCACATGTGTAGAGGATTGCATTTTGGTTATCATCTTAAAACAGCAATTTTAGCTACTTTATTTACCAACTGGAGACAAAAGTTTAAAAAATGTTTTTAATAGTCTAGAGAGTTATTCATCGATAGGAGCTCTAAATACTGTTTTTTAAAGGAAGGCTAACTTTTTATTCATTTTGTTTCTTATAAGTTGAAATTCATTTTTATTAAACTAGTGGAAAAGACTAGGTTTTGTTTTAGTTTAAAAATGAATCAGTTTATATTGTACTTCATTTATTAAGGCTAAACACAGTAAAGCTTTGAAAAGTTGTAACAGTACAAGGTTCATTTTAGAAAATACGCTTGTTACTAGAAAAAGAATTGAAAGGCATGTACACTACTCCAACTGGGCATGAAAGAACAGCTGGAAATACCCATGGAGCTATTTTCAGTGACGGAGAGACAAGTTTCCAGCTCTTTTCTTCCTCTTTTTTAACCAGCTCCTTAGTGAGTAACTGCTCTGATGAGCTTTGAAAATATGAAATCAGAAATAGGGGTGAATAGTGTTGGAAATGATGAACTAAGGCCCAGCAAAGTGTATCTTCAGGCACCGTATCTCAATTTGTCAGCAAAGTTTATTTAAATTACCAAAAAGATTTTGCCAATTATAAATCAAAAGCCTTAATAGTCTGCTTTTTGCAATTTAGCATCAGGAAATGATCATGAATATTCATAAAGATTCAGCCAAACAAATGTTCATAACTAATAATATCAATAATAGTAATGCCTAGAAGGGAACAACCTAAAAGTTCAAGAATAGGGGACAAAGTTATATTATTGAGACATTATTGTACTGATTTATTGGAATGCTGTGTAGCCATTAAAATGACATTGCAAAAGAATATCCAATGTATGCAGAAATATTCACTACATTTTGAACACAAAAAGAAAAGTTATAGTATAATGTATGCATCATGATTTATGTGTGTTTATGGGCTATTATACATAAGCGTAAGAGGGCACATACTAAAATGTTAACTGGTTATGTTTTGCTATCGCCATTATGGATTAAGGTCCACATTATTTCCATTTTTTTTTGGCCTCTATTTTAAAGAGTAATTTATAGTTATTTCATTTGTTAAATTCTTGCATTAAAACAAATTTATTGAATAACTTCTCTGGGCCAGATACAGTTCTCGTCAGGCATTATGTTAAATAATGCATGCATTCCTGAATTTATCTTATTTAAAAGTTGTATTTTAAATGTCAATGGAAAAAATGTTGTCAAAACCTGAAAGTTTATTTTAAAGGAAAATGAAGCTCATCAGAGTGATCCGTAGTATTTAGAAGAGTAAGCTTTCAGGCCTGTCTCTAGGCAGTGGAGAGTGAGACGCACCGGAACTTCCAGCCCCTTTTCTTTCCTCCTATGGTACTGACGATGCTTTTAGGCTACATGCCAGAGAAAGTGAACACAGGGATGGCAATACACATAACGCTCAGGGTGGGATTACCTCAAAGTTACGGAGGAGGGATTGTCTCAAGTTATAAAGGAGGGTTTTAAGTCTCTGTTGTTAATGGTTGGATCGTGTTAAAAATAAAATGCCTTCAAAGTCATTTAGTTTACAGTAAACTGACCTCATTATCGTAAAGCACAGCAGTACAATTTCTTTACTGCAATTGGGGAAGGAAGGTGAAATGAAGATAGAATATCAGCATGTAGAAAAGATCCAAAAAAGAGCTCCTGTGTGTTCAGCAGGGTAAAGAGAAGACGGCTGTGAAAACAACACAGAATAAGCTTGCATAGCTCCACTGGCAAAATTCCTGTTGCCTACGTGGAAAAGCCTACATAAAAGAAAAAGGAAAAGAAAATCCAAGTAAAGAGTTAAGCTGAGCAACTATTTGTGAAATTGTCAGAACCTGTAATAATTCTTTTGGCATTTTAATAAAGTCCATCATTAGTATTTAATATTAATAATTTTGAGTTAGTCTTTCCAATCCAGCACTCTCCCTGAGCTTTTTCAAAGCTCATTCGACAAATAAATTCTAAAATTAAGCTATATTTAAATTTTTTTGCTTAGACATAAAACTTCCTTTTTATACCTTTTTCATGGTATGGCTAGGAATTTGTATAAACTATTTACAAATTGATGGCTTATTTTAGTATTTTAAGACCAAGTGAAATCTTAATCTGTGCTCTGGTATGTTTGAGCATTTATCAGGATCATCTCACTTTTCAGGCATATACTTAAAAATTGATCATCAAAAATAAATTCAAAGCACCCTCCTGAGGAAAACATTCATCATGGGCCAGGCTTTAAAACTGGAATATGCAATTGGAACCTGCAGTAGTTGGTGTGCAATTCAGCACTTACTATGTTTATCAGCCATTCAGACAATTTCAGAATAATTTGGTATTTAAGAGAAATTCTGGGGGAAAAAAACAAAACAAAAAACAACCACCTTTCTATTGTTTTAAGATATAGAGCAGTCTCCCAAATTTTTTAATGCAATTACATTCATTGCCAGTTTTATTAGTTAATAAGTACAATTCCAAAGGCTAAAGTGAGTAAACTAAAAAGAAACTATCTGGCAAGTTGTGAGTTTGTTCTTCTAAAGTATGTTTTCTTGATTTTAATCTTTTGATCACAGACCCTTAAGTTAAAAAAATAATAATAAAAAACTGATATCACACTTCTATTATAATTACTTTTATTTTGGCACTGGAGTTTGTAAACAGATCATTGTTATCTAACTTTTAGCAATCCAATTTATCTTGGTAATCAGAAGTGAAATTAGTGTTTTCTGTTTCAAGCGTATTTTTAACTAATTCATACATCACATTAGAAACTCCACATTACAGCACGTGTCCTCAAAGGGAAAAAAAATACAACACAGTCCAGATTTGACAACTGTGCTAGTGTGCAGCAAGTGAAGGTAGCTTAGTCCCATCAGTGTCGAGCTAACAGCGTCTGTACCTATTTTCTAAAGGAAACTCTGAATTTTTTTCAGCTGCCTTTCAGCTGTACACTGACATATGAGTATTTGAAGTCTTACATTAAAAAAAAAAAGATTAAAACAGAATTGCATTTAAATTAGATTTTTTTTCATATTTTTTAGAGAGTGCATTAAAATATCTTTTTAATATAAATGTGGCTTTTTTTTTTAAATAAAGCCTTGTTAAAAATCAGAGCAGAGTCATTCTGGTAGATAATTGGGAGCAAGAAGGATAAAACTTTACAAGAGTATAGAATTTTGTTAAATTGCTCTTCTGAGTGACATAGAGTTACACGACCTTTTAATAGGAATGAGGTAGTAGGATAAGTGCATAGGTAATACGAAAACTTAATTTTAGTCAAGAGTGCCATTTGCCTTCTGAAACCCCTTATTGAAGCCATCAGTCAGCAGGGACACTGCTCACTGTGGGAACTGGGAGAACCTTCGTGATATGCTTTATTAAATTAAGCACCCCTGCCTCTTGCACCTTCTGTTCAAACAGCTAATTAACAGCTAGAAAGAAAAGACAAACAACAGATGGGAAAGGAGGCATAGATGCTCCCAAACTGGTGAAATAAGAGCCTCTAAATACCTTGAGTGAAATGGCTCCATTTGCTTCCCAGTCGCTGAAATTCACAAAATGTAGTGTGTTCTAAGTGATGGACACTGTTTGATAAAGATGCTTCATTCTTGCCATCAGCTAAGCATGACTAACTTTTAGGATTGCTGGCTGTGTGAAACTAAAAGGGAGAGACAATGTGTTTCAAACTAATTAAAATGCATGAGTTATGCATGGGCTCTATGGGCTTGTGACAGCAAATTATATTTTGTTTTGTGGTGGCAGGTAGGAAGCATGGTACGTGTGTTCCCACAAGAGACTGGTAGTTATTTACATATGTGCCCTGGAGGCTGGAAATTTTTTTTTTGGTTTTGTTTTTTGTTTTTTGGTTGTTGTTGTTTTGTTGTTTGTTGTTTTTGATAGTGGAGGGGGAAGCTGTGGAATGGGAGGATGAAATTGGAAGAAATAGGAATTAAGTCCTATGGACAGTATCTTTCCTTCTTTCCCAAGAATGCTGGCTGCTCTGGAAGGAAGGGGTCGATATTTCCTGTTCAATAATAGCCAAAGACAAGATAACAGAAGTCAGACTGGCATGATGGATGGCCTAACACCTCATGTAAAGTGAATCCAAGAGGGCCAGATTTGCCAAAATGCTGGGCTAGAAAGTGGCTCCAGCAATCCCTTCAGTTAAAGAGAGGCACAATTATCAGAGTGTAGCTAAGGGTCTGCAGGGGAGAGACTCAAAAGAAACCATTTCTTAAACTCTCACACACACATACATACACACACACACACAACAGGCTTTGGAGTATCATGGTTGCATTACATTAAAGATTTTTGTATTGTTTTGTCTTTTTACAATCGGAAAATGTATTTTTCTTATGTTTTCCTAATTTCTGTACCAATAAAATCACTGTGGCATAACAGTCATCTTACATAAATGAAAACATGATTTAATGAAATGAAATTTTATGAGCTTTGAGAGAAACAATTCTTTGAATTATCTTATTTAATGTAAGTGAATTTAGTGTGCTCTTGCTTTCTGTCATAAATGATTTATAATTTATTATATCTTTCATTTTCTTTGGCAGTGAGATTTGTTTTTGAGGTGAAGTGAGATGGGGGGGAGAGTGGTCTGCCACTTGGGCTACAGGTGATCTGAGATTTAAATCCTGTAGTCATCTGGCTGGGGTGAAGTGCCCTTCAATTCTACTGAGGATTCTAAATAGGGAGGGAGGCCAGAAAGAGAGAAGAGATAGTAGAGTTCCCCCTGAAGAGAGCTGAATGAACTTAGCCCCCAAAGGCAAACCTTCTCTCTCAGAATGGAGGTGAGAAGAGGAGAAATGTTGATATCTGGCAACTTCTGTTGGTTCTTGCGAGAAAAATGAACAAGTGCAAGTCATAAGGCCTTCAATCCGTATGAAAAGTTCTTGGTCATTACCATGATTCTCTGGATAAAGTACATGCTTGAAGAGGGTAGGGGAGGCCATGATTCCCCTGTCTCAGAGCCTGAGAAGAGTTCATTGGAAAACAAGTGGAACTGATTTTTATCATCTTGGGATAGCATAGCTCTGTCAGCCCTATATCTGTACAAGTTCCTTTGAAAGGAAAGGAAGGCACCTTCTGAAGTTCTCTCAATGTTCCCATGAAAAGAGTCAATTATGGAACAGGAGTGAGGGAAAAAGACTGTACAGGCTTTTCCAAAGACTATTAAGACTTTCGAAGGCTTGTGTTGATTGAAGCTAATGGGTGATGTTAAAGTGTACTCAAAAAATTTAAACAAGACTCATTGTTACAGAGAGAGGAGGAATATGTATTTAACTTATTAAGTAATGATGGAACTCATGATATGCTAAACCTTCTTCAAGGAGCATTTGAAGAACAGAGCATTTAAAGGCACTTTAATAAAGTAATATTAGAATAAGATTGCTAGGTTATATACAAAACTGGTTAATGTCCTAAAGGGCAATAAAGTATGACCTCTGGACTTATGTTTTCTACTACATAGATATAATGTGTATCTCTGCTGGAAACAAGTCTACAAGTTAACATGTAACTTTATAGAGATTGAGTCTTTAATTAACTTTATAATAAAAATTAGTCCTTGGATGGACCTGTTAAAACAATGCCTCAGTATGATTTTAAAAGGATATGAAATTACCTCGTTGCCATTATTTACAAGTTTTGGATCATTTTCTTAACAATAGGGAATCCATAAATATCAAGTACCTCTTGATATTTACCCCTCTTACTCTTTTTCCTAAACTTATATTACCCATGTCTGACAATGGTTGATTAACACAGACCTTTACTTTTGTCTTCCTCTCCCCTGCCCCTTCTCTCTCTCTCTCTCTCTCTCTCTCTCTCTCTCTCTCTCTCTCTCTCTCTCTCTCTCACACACACACACACTCATACACATCCCACGATCACAACACACATGTAATACAGGGATCTAAAGAGAAAAAAAGAGTAATAGAGAATCATGACTCTTCCACGGATAGAATACAGCAATATATTGAATTCACTGCTGGTATGGAAGAGCGAACTTAACTTTTGAATTACCGTGCAAAATTCAGGAGGTAAACCGGTATGTCTAGGCTAATTCCTTTACCATGAATATCAAGGGAATAGCTGAAGTTTTTTGTTGTACTGGCATTTTCTTGCAACAATTGTTGCCAGACCCAAGAGGACATGCTGCACTCATAATCTCATCCCTGGTAGATATATTAAGGGTGCCCCATATTTCGTTGGTGTCAGCAATGGAAGCATATGTATACTTTATATCTGAGGTTGGTGCTTCTAGAATTTGCTGGTGGCTGCAGCCTGTTTTTGTTCCCTGATTTTCATAGAGACCCTTTTCAGCTACTCTGTTTTCTCTCCTGTCTCCAAGTTATAAACATTCCTTCCTTCTTTTGGCTCACCACCCACACAAAAGCATGAAACCAAAGTCAGTGTCCCCTCCATAATCAGTTTGGGTTTTTTCCAGCCTTGATCAGTCCTTGCGTTTTCAGTAACTATGGTGCCTTAACCCCAAAGCTAGTGACGTATTTCTTCTGAGTTAATATTAATACTCATCATCTGGAATGCCTGTGGCAAGATGAAAAGAATCATATGTTCTGTTATTTCAAATACGTATTCTCTGACTAATTCTACAGTGATTTAGTTATTTACAATGAGAAAATGTGTTTGGAATTCTTTTACTAGTATCTCACCTTCTTCACAGTATTGGTCCATCAATCATATCAAAATTTAATTTGATATTAGTCTTCTTTACTTTCTTGTTACAGAACAGATGATCACCTCATGATGAGTTGGTTATAAGACTCATAATAGTGAACTGACATTGTGGTGTAGAAAGACATGTAACCTAGAGCGGTTTTTAGTTATAAGACCATGTTCTGTGAAAGGTCAGGTTTGTTTATTTGTTTGTTTTGCTGGTTGGTTAGTTATTTGGTTGGTTGGTTCTTTTTTTAAATGTAGCAATGAATATGTTATTCAAATAGTTTTTATAAAGGGAAAAATCCATCCCAAAACAAGATACTAATAATGTAAACAGGTAAGCAAATGTGTTATCACCTTATAATTAAATCTGCTAATGCTCTCTCACTCATTTATGAGACTTACATTAAATTCAACATTTATTGAATGCTTTCTGCACGGCATAGGTAGTCCCTGCCCCTAAGGAATTTGCAATTTAATGGCCATGAAGAAATGCACTCAACCAACAGTAATACTGGCTAGAATGGCATTAGTACTTTAATAAAAATAAACTCATGGTCATGAAAACATTGACCCCTTAAATTCTGACTGGATACGAAGCAGAATATAGCTAAAGGGACATTGGAAATCATTTGGCACAACCATTTCACTTTGGAATAGAAATTTATCTTATTCTTTACTAATCTATATTTGTTTCGAATATGTGCAAAAGTGGAAACAAGGAATCAAACACCCAAAGTCCCACACTCCAAAGCAATCAATATTAGCATTTTGGTATATTTCCTTCCTGTCTTCTCACATATTTTATTTTTTACATATATGAGGTAATATTAAGTATGCAATTTTGTACATTGATTTTCCCCCCCATAAAATATTATGGAAATTAGAACTCTCAGTAAGCATTTTTAAATTTAAATAATGTTCAATTATTGGATCAACCATAGCTTAGATATTCTCCTATTATTTAGGTTGTTTACACTATCTCACTATTAAATGGCTTAGAGCTTAAAACTTTAAGATAACAGTTTCTGAAGTAGGTTTATGGGTCAAAGTATATGAACATTTTAAGGCTCCTGCAAGATCATTTTGAACACCGTGCGTTTTACATCTTGCGTTTGGCTTTATCTTCACAGCAGGTTTCATTAGCCTTCCTTATATGTACTACAGGCTCTTCTGCCTTTTAATTGGCAAGGAAATTACCAGGAACTGAATACACACTGGAGGGAGGAGATAAGCAGAGTAATCAAAATCAGCTCCCAAGAAGAAGTGGAAACAATCTAGCTAAGCTTCTAGTAGCACCCTCCTTAATTCTTGTTATCTCCTTTTAAAGTTGCATAGACCTTGATTTACACAAGTGTAGAAAGCTAATGGTTCCTTACTTATGGAATTGGTTGGGGGGGGAGGGTGAGTGGGTAGAATTTAGATTAGATTCATGCATTTCTAAAAACCACCAAGTTTCCAGTAATTGTTCATAATAATTTCAAGCAAGACAGCTTTTTCTAATAGCTGTGAAGGGGTGTGACCAGAATCACGAGCAACAGAGTCACTGCTGTTACTGATGTGCCATGATGGAGAAGCTACTTTATTTTGGGCTAGTCCCAAAGTCCTGGGGTTCATTGAGGTCCAGTGTGGTTTAGAACATTGTATCAATTCTGAGACTGAAAGACCTGTGGGATCTCCTGAGTTCTATCCTAGGCCCCTAGTATCCTCTGAATAGAGTATATTGATATGGGATGGGTGGTCTGAAACTTCTGCATATCCAGTCCCCCATTTCTGGACTGAGTCAGAGCCAGTTGCAGTGCAGTTGACTCAGGAGTGGCCTTGAGGTTGCCCCCACACAGCATTTCATTCTCTAGCACAGACAAGTGGAATGTGAAATAGACTCTCTGACAGAGGTACCGACTTTCCAGAGGCCTTGGCCTGCTTCCAACCCTTCACAGACTTGAAGACTCATAAATGTCCTCTTAGTCTTCACTGCTAAAAGGTAAATACAGTGATACCTCAGTTTTCGAACATCTCCATTGATAAACATTTCAGTTTACGAACGCCGTAAATTTTGTCGATCTGTGGTATCATTAGATAGTAAAATTCATGCTAAATATGCAGTTTTAGGGGTTGATTTTAAAGATCTGGAACGGATTAATCCATTTTGCATTACTTTCTATGGGGAAACCGTGCCTCGGTTTACGAACGTTTCAGAACTCGAACGGTCTTCCGAAATGGATTCCGTTCGAAAACCGAGGTACCACTGTAAATCCATTTTTAAAACTTTTCTCAGGGCATGTCCTTTACATGGTCCCCATGGAGATTTTCTGATCTGTTTTCTAGCTACTCCTATCCCTTATAATTTGTGGAAACTAGTTGTGTAGTTAGAGTCTAACCAGAACCAAGAAGAGGAGAGGGTTACTTAACAGACCCACTGGCTACACACTTCTGTTTTTACAGACTGAGCCATACTTGCTTTCTGCTTTCTTAAATAGCACATTTAAATACTATTACATCAACTTGAGGTCTCTTGGGATCCCTGAATTTTTTTCCTGCCAGGTTTTTAAATAGCCAGTCATAATCTATACTATTTATAAAGCTTGGCTTTCCAGTTCAAGTGTAATATTTATGTGTTTCCTCACAAGTTGGGATAAGATTGCTGTTCTGTTAACCCAGTGGCCAGTTGGCTTACCATTGAGTTCATATTTATCCTTGATTTTGTTAGCACAGATTTACTTTGTAGAGAAAGAACCTTAAACTTCACCTTCATTACCTTTGTGGTTTTTAAATCCAAGACCTTGAGATGTTCTTTGTGTGAGCCCACTAAATCCTGCAGAAACACCATCCAGATTCAGAAAATGTCCTATAAATTGTAATAATCTCAAACACAATCATATTCTCGGCCCCAATACAAAATTATAGAGCATCCCAGCCTTCCCCCAAAACCCAGTTGAACCAGAGAGTTCACATTTCACAAATAAGAAAAGTTGAAAAGTCTGCTTGCTTTTGTCCTAGTTTTCTTTCTCTCAGTTCCAACTTCAGGTGCCTATCTTTACATGTCAGTGGGGGTTGGATATGGCTTTAATCCCAAACTCTCTGGTTATTTCACCTAAGAGAGCCTTGGCAAATGCAAGGTGGTAGGAAGAAGTTGTGGGGGAAGAAATGAGATTGAGCAGTGCTACACTCTACATATTACCTTCATAAATGATTGCTCTGTTGAGAAAAGAAGCAATTCTGGGATTTGAGAGATGACAAGGAATAAGATTAAGTAGTCCATATA
Source organism: Rhinolophus sinicus (assembly GCF_057876585.1). Lineage (NCBI taxonomy): Eukaryota > Metazoa > Chordata > Mammalia > Chiroptera > Rhinolophidae > Rhinolophus > Rhinolophus sinicus. The sequence continues at coordinate 180,011,157 of NC_142517.1, read as the reverse complement.
AAGGTTTTATTAAATCAGCCGTTTTATCAGATTTATCAGATTTAGGCAGAGGACCAAGTAGATCATTGGAATACGTGTAAACTTTTTACTGTGCCAGTAGAAGCCTATGGTGACATACTGGATGTGTACATTAAATTTATAAGTGTAATTCAATGTGAAAACTAGCATATTCATGCACAAATTGTATAAATATTGATGATCAGCCTGAGGATATATTAATTGGAAGCAGTCTTAAAAGAAAGTAATAAGTTAGTTTGCGTTATATTATACATCTAAAATTATATTCTTTGATTTATAACTACAAGCTTTATATGCACAACTCATTGCTTTTTACAATGCTGCTTCTTTGGCATGTATTTTAGCTATAACTATGTTTCAAAAGGCTCATTCCATTTCTGCTTTTGACAAGGTAGGTTGAGGTTGATCTCTGTAGAGCAATATTTTTTCCCCCCAATAATATTGCTGACCACAGGCTGAATTATAAGTCTGTACAATGAGTCATGATATGAGCTCTCTCTGGCCCCCCATATTCCTCTCTGAGACGTTTCTGCAGAGTAGAGCATCTGAGCAGTGCTGCATATCTGCTTCATCCCTTGAACTTGATATGTTTAGAACCAAATTTTAAATTAGACAGAAAAGTTAAGTCTAAATGTAAGTGCCAGTAAGTGACTTGCAGATTGCTTTGTTCCCCAATTTATCACCTTGTCTTCTTACCTAACAAAGAAGAATCAGTAAAGGAAGAGGAACACTCAGAGGAGCTGAGTTCCAATTAATGTCCCCTGTGACTGCTGTGGAACTCAGTGTTCACCACTCCTTGGAAATGGAGAAGAAAATCTCAAAGATTAAAGGAAATAGTTGACATGAGAGACATAAAAAGACACACATACTTAAAAAGCAAAACCAAAAATATCTCCTTGTTTTCTACTCTCATCCCTGCTGCCTTTTTTTTTTTTTTTTTTTTTTTAATAACAGGGAAAAGTTTCAGCTTATCAAGTGATAGGAAGGCATTGTTGTGTGGGATAAATAATGTGGGTTTTGACCTCGACTTGGGTCCAGTTCCCTGACCTCTCCTTTACTGGGTGTCTGGACTTGAGGAAATCACTTACTGGATTACTTGAGGATAGATTGAAGTGATCCATGTAAGGCCCTTACTAGAATGCTGGGCTCATAATAAATGCTTAATAACTTGTGGCTGTTATCAGTGAGATCATCGTCGTCATCATCATCATCATCATCTTACCTTCCTGGTTTTCCTCCTACCTCTCTGTCCCCTCTTCATAGCCCCTTTTGCAGACTCTTCCTCTTCCAAACCCCTCATTCTGGGATCCTATGCCCTTTTCCCTTCTCTCATTACACATTCTCTCTGGTCGGTTTCATCCACAGTGGGGGCTTCATGTATCAGCCACTGCTGATAATTTCCAAATCCATTACTATAACCTAGATCTGTCTTTTAAGTTTCAAACATTATAACCATCTATCCACTGGACATCTACTCTTGAATGTCCCAGCAGCACTTCAGACCAAAACTCAACACAACTTACCAAAAAAACAAACAATTCAATTAACAAATGGGCAGAAGACCTGAATAGATATTTCTACAAAGAGGACATACTAATGGCCAGCCAATAGACATATGAAAAGATTCTCAACATCACTAATCATCAGAGAAATGGAAATAAAAACCACAATGAGATATCACCACATCTGTTGGAATGCCCATCATCAATAAATCAATAAGCAACAAGTGTTGACTAAGATATGGAAAAAAGGGAACCCTTGTGCACTGTTGGTGGGATTGCAAATTGGTGCAGCCACTATTAAAGACAGTATGGAGGTTTCTCAAAAAATTAAAAATAGAACTACCTTATGACCTAGCAGTTCCACTCCTGGATATTTATACAAAGAAACCAAAAACACTAATTCGAAAATATATGTGCACCCCTATGTTCACCTCAGTGCTATTTACAATAGCCAAGATATAGAAACAGCTGAAATGCCTATCAGTAGATTATTGGATAAAGAAATTGTGGTACATATATACAATGGAGTATTACTCTGCCATAAGAAGAATGAAATCTTACCTTTTGTGATGATGTGGATAGACCTAAAGGGTATTATGCTAAGTGAAATAAGTCTCACTGAAAAAGAAAAATACCATATGATCTCACGAGTATATGTGGAATCCTAAGAACAAAATAAATGAACAAACAAAACAAAACAGACTCATAATACAGAGAACAAATTAATGGTTACTAGATGGGGCGGGGTTTGTGGTTGGGTGAGAAAGGGGAAGGGATTAAGAAGTACAAATTGTTGGTTACAAAAGAGTCTGGGGATGTAAAGTTCAGTATGGGGAATATAGTCAATAATATCGTAAAAACTATATATAGTGCCAGGTGGGTACAAGACTTATCGGAGGATCATTTCATAAATCATGTAAATGTCTAACCACTACACTGTTCACCTGAAACTAATATAAAATAATATTGAATGCCAACTATAATTTTTCAAAAATAGTCATGGGGATATATAGTATAGCATAGGGAATATAGTCAATAATACTGTAATAACTATGTATAGTGTCAGATGGGTAGTAGACTTATTGGGGTCATCACTTTGTGAGAAGTGTGACTGTCTAATCACTATGTTGTTTTGTACACTTGAAACTAATAAAAAAAAAACAACAACACATTTTCATTTTCTATGATCTTGTTCTTCTCTTTGTTTCTTGTCTTAAAGAAGGCATCACCATTCACCCTCTTTGCAAAGCTAGAAAACTGGGTGTCATCCTTGACTCTATCCTTTCCTTCCTTCACTGTCTGATCAATAATGGTGTCCATTACACCTCTGGACTATAAGTTTCATGTGGGTAGGGATCATTTTAGAACTGAGAATCTCAGCTCCTAGCACAGTGCTCAATAAATAATTATTGAATGAATAAATAAAGAATTGAATGAAACTGTTGAATATGCCCACTTCCTTTAATTTCCACTGCCTCTTCTGCAGTTCAGGCCACCATTCATTTGCACCAACTTAATAATTCACAATTTAGAAATCCCATAGTTGGGCCAGCCGGTGGCTCAGGTGGTTGGAGCGCCATGCTCCTAATGCAGAGGTCGCCGGTTCAATTCCCGGGTAGGCTGCACCTTCTACAGATAAGATTGTGAACAATGGCTCTCCCTGAAGCTGGGCTGCCGCGGGCTACCGTGTGCCACCATGAGCGGCCAGTGGCCAGCGTGAGTGGCTGGCAGCCAGCATGAGCTTAAAAATAGAACTACCATATGACCTAGCAGTTCCACTCCAGGATATTTATCCAAAGAAACCAAAAGTTGTGTAGGACACAGCTCCTTGAGCCATGCTTGGTATTATGAGGCTTGCGCTCAGCCGGGGTAGCACAAGGCTCATAATACCAGCATGGCTCAGGGAGCTGTGTCCTATACAACTAGACTGAGAAACAGCGGCTTGAACCAGAGTTGGGGGGGGGGGGGGGACAGAAAAAGGGGGGGGGGGAAAGAAATCCCATAGTTGAAATATCCTAACTCGTCTCCCTGGTTCTAGAGTTGCAGTCTGCACCACTGCTGTTCATTTTCCACACTACAGCCAGAGTGATTTTTATGAGCCCCAAGAATCTGATCACGATCAAACCTCTTCCCTGCTTAAAGCACTTCATTGACTCTGAGTGATTATCCTAATGTGATATCCTGCTGTCCCAGCACAACTGTCACTCTCAAAAATGTCCTGGATTAGACGATAATGATATGATCACCCAATACCTAATCTGTCTTCAGCTTACATTTCTAGCTTCATTGCTCTTCATTCTTTCCCCACCCCTACACATTACTCTAGTCTTATTGAACTTAAAGTGTTTCAAATTTGTTGTGCTCTCTGCTCTCACATACTCTTCCTTCTATTTGGAAATTCCCTTCTTTCTTTGCCTGGCTGACTCCTACCGTCTATGTCCCAGGCTTAAACCTTCCTTTACAGAGGAGTCTTCTCTGACCCTCAAGGTTATGTCATGTACCTGTTTGTGTTCCCATAGCTTCTTGTGTCCTAGCTCTTGCTTCATTTTTTTCATTACCTGTTAATTTCTGTGGGTTCCCCCCGGCCACTAAGCTCCCTTTGGTCAGCAACCGTATCTGTTTGCTGCACAGTTGAATCCTGGTGCCTACCCCAGGGTCCTGCACAGAGAAACTCAGCAAATGTTTGGTGAATGATTGAAGTAAAACATCATATGCTATTTGTATGATCAAAGTACGTGTGTGGAAAATCGTATTCCATAACAAATCTTCTGGGAACATGCCTAATTTGCGGCTATAAACAGTATATTGTCTTCTTGCTTCTGTTCATCGTGTTTGTGATAATGGTGGAAATGATTCTGTGTTCCTTTGATTAAAAGTTCATTCTAGGACCGGATTTGGAGTTGGTACACACTGTCAATTCCAGGAAGTCTTGCAGGTGATAATGTTGGAAAACAAAGCAAAGAACAGCTGTTTTCTAGCCTTGTCAAGCAGTTAAGGCTACTTTTATTTCAACTATGTCAGGCAGATTGGATTTAAAGTTCTATGCTTTGAAGTTAAAATTAAGTTTACTCTCATTATTCTAACATATCCTAGATTGTTTAAGTTCCAAATTCTATTCTCATGCTAATAAAAACAAACATAAAATGTCTCGTACTTCCAATATAATTATTCATATTGTATTATTTGCAAACTTGAAATTGTGTGCTTTTGGATAGTACATTTTTGACTGTTACTTTGATTTACCAAAGAATCCAAAGATTTTATTCCATGTTTATTGACTAGAAAGGAGTTCTAGTGCTATTTGGGGGTCTGATGACATTATTCTGTTAAATGAAAAGGAAGGTTAATAGCTTTGTTCCAAATAGAAATAACTTTAGTGTTTTTTCTGATAATAAAAACTATACATTCACTGCAAAAAACAACAACAACAAAAAAAAACAATCGGGACAGATAAAGAAGAAAATAAAAATCATCCATAATCCCATTTTCAGGTTATTGTGTTAAACATTTTAGAGTATGTATTTCTAGGGATTTTTCTGCATATATAGTCATGTCAATACAGATTTTTTTAAAAAATTGAAAATGGCATCATTCCACACATAGGGCTTTAAAATGTGCTTTTCCATTTGATGACTTTGAGACTTTCAGGGAGAAAACATGGGTAAAGTGGATTTTAGGAAGTGTTGCTTTCTAGTGTATTGAATGGTGTAATTTCCCCTTTATCACCTCCGTTAAGAAAATTTCTATAATAATCTGTATTACTCTTTGAATCAGTCAGGGTTCATTTGAAGAAAACAGAAACCATCCTAACTATTTAAAGCAGAAAAAGGTTTGATTTTTTAAAATAGGTGTGTATAAGATTGTTGGGAGGTCTAGAAGAGGGGTCTCTAGACTAATCCTCCAGAAATAAGTCTGAACTGATGAACTTGGACTGCCAGGGCTGCTGTCCCTTCCCCATGATCAGGGAGACAGGGAATGAGAAATCAGCCACCAGAATGGCTGCGCCACAGACACATCACCCTCGCTGGCATATAGGGACAGGCTTGTCACCGCCACTACTATTGGCCCTAGAGCCATGCAGCATCTACTTGATCCACTTTGGCAAAAAATGGATATCCTGTATCCCCGTGCCTTACTTTTCTGCTCTCACTAAGCTAGTAGCCTGCATCCAGGAAGCTAAAAACAGACAAGCAAAAGTCTCCACGACTGTGCTCACCATTGGAAATCACAGAAATTTCCTCTGCTCATTTCTGTCTTTAAAATTTCAGGTTAGTGCGTCGAATTGGCAGACCCTAAATCACACCTGGAACCGTAGTTCAAAGGAGTCCAGGAAATTGCAGTGTTTGGCTGTCCAGTCTCTGTGTATAGGGCAGCCCAAGCCCACCCGTCAGGAGACTAGAGTGGACATTGAGTACCACCATATTCACCACACATCAAGGCTTTGGGTGTTGGGTTTTGGGCCTTTTGGGATGTGTCACTATGCGAAGAAGAACTTAAAGGCAACATACAGAGGGAAAATTTATCATGAGGTGTGATATATACCACTACAGTTTATTTAACCCATCCCTACTGCTGTTTACTTTTCTTCTCTTTTTTCATATAAACAGTGTTTTGATAAAATGCTCCTAGAAGAGTCAGTAATAGCCTCCATGTTGCTACACCCAACGGTCAACTTTCAGGCTTCGTTTTACTTGACCTATCGGGACTTTTGACATGGCTACTCATTCTCTCATTGTAACTCCTTCTTCACTTCATTTCCAGAACCTCATGCTCTCCTGGTGTTCCTTCGAGCTCCCCTACTCAGCCTAATTCTCCTGTTGGCTCCTCATCTTTCCAGCTCTCAATGTTGGATGCCCCAGGATTTAGTCTCTCTTCTCTGTTTACTTTACTCCCTTGCTCATCTCATCCAATCTTATGGCTTTAAATACCCTGAACTCCACACCCATGTATCCAACAACTACCTGGTGAACGTGTACACTTTACAAACATCTCAAATGTAACATTTCCAAAACAGAACTTCTGTTTTTCCCACTACCTATATTCCACTCACAGTCTTTTCCATCTGAGTTCATGGAACCTCCATCCTTCCATTTGCTTAGGACAAAAATCCCAGGAGTCATCCTTGACTTCTTTATTTGTCTTACATTCACATTCAGTCCATCAGCAAATCTCTGTTTATTTTATCTCCCAAAATATCCACATCCAACTGCGTCTCTCCATCCCCATTGCTCCCCACAGGTCCAAACCACTGTTATTTCTCTCTTGGACTATTGCCCCAGCTCATCAGTGGTCTCTGTGCTCACCCTAAAAGTTAGAACCCTCTGTTCAGAACAGTTCAGTGAAATTCCCTCTCACTCAGGATAAAAGTCAAAATCCTTACTTACAATAACCCTCAAGGCTGTTTTTCTTACCACCCCCACCCCCCACTGCCACCATCTCTCTGATTTTCTTTCCTATCGTTCTCGATCTTGCTCACTTTGCCACCATCTTTTTGGTGTTCTTAAGCACACCTATCCCTAAGGGACTTGGCAGTTTGTGGCCCCTCTGCTTGGAATGCTCTTTCTCAGATCTGCAGAAGGCTCCCTCATCACCCTCAAGGCTTTGCTTGGTCATCAACTGCTCTGTAAGACCTTCTCTGATCACCCTATTTAAAGTTACAAACTGACCTCCCCTCCAGCCCTCCACATTCTCCTTCTTGGTTTTATTTTTCTCCATAGCACTTACCACTTTCTAATTAACTACAAAACTTCTTTCTTTTATTGTCTTCCCACCCCCATGAGAAAATGGCTTTTTTTTTTTTTAAATTTATTATTTTTGGCATAGCATTATATTAGTTTCAGTTCTACAATGTAATGATTTGATAGTTGTATATATTGCAAAATGATTGCCACAATAAATCCACTTAATGTCCATCACCACATTGTTACAAGTTTTTTTCTTGTGATAAGAACTTTCAAGATCCACTCTCCTAGCTACTGTGAAATATGCAATACAATGTTTTTAACTATAGACACCATACTGTACATTACATCCCTATGATTTACTCATTTTATAACTGGAAATTTGTACCTTTTGACCCCCTTCATTTATTTCACTCACCACCCCCCCTGGCTTTTTTAATATATGATTTATTATTGAATCCTGAGTGCAATGTCTGTGCACACTGGTAATCATTCATCAAATATCTGTTGAATGAATAAATTTCTTTATACATGCACAGTTGTGCATTGTGTAATTATTTATTGGGAATTAATTCCTAGTGACAAATGTACGTACAAATTGCCCAGAAAGGTTTTAACAATTTGTTTTTCCACCAGGACTCCCGGCGAATGTTTTTTCCTGATACCCTTGCCAACATCAGTCACACTATCCTTTCTGTTCCTTGAACTCACCATGTTGGTCCCCATTGATGCATTTGCACTGATTGCTCCCTTCCCCCAGGATACCCTCCTGCCACCTTTACTTGGTTGAATTCTTTTTATTATTCAGGTCTCACTTTAACTGTCACTTCCCTGACCATCAGCTGTAAAGAAACTTCCCAGTCCCTCCGTATCTCATCACCCTATATTACTTTCGTTATAGCATATATCACTACCAGATATTTTCTTATTTGTATACTTATTTGTTTGACTATGCTTTTCCTCTCTAGAATGTAAGTCCCATGAGAACGGGAACTTCCTATGTCTTGTTGCACACTGTCTCCAGTAAATGTGTATTTGACAATGGAATAAACACTGGGAATTGTAATTTTTTCATTATTCTCATCTGGTGGGTGAAAGGTGGCTTCAACATGAATTATTTTTCTGGATTCATGAGTCTGAGCATCTGTTCAAGTATGAAAAGCCCTTTTTTGAATACAAATGCTGAGATAATATAGAAGTTGAACTATTCAGTTAGTGTATTTGTTTTGGATATGCTATATCAGATTTCTTATATTGCTGATATGTTGCATAATTGCTTAAGTTTCTGAAACCTCCGTTCTTATTTATGCCATCAGTATCTATAAAGTAGGATTGAAAATCGTACTTATGTATCGTTGTTTTCTTTTTGTCTTCACAGCTTTTGGAAACAACCAACAGTGGTTTTGAAGAATCAGATTCCGGTGCTACCAAGAGTCCGCTGCACTTAGCTGTAAGTGAGATGGTGTGGGCAGCTTCACCTGCTACAAAAAGAACCTACGTGTCCCTAAAACTAGTCTGCTCTTAAAATAAGAGCATAGTAGTACAGTAATAACTAATAATGAAAACAGTACATGGGTAAAGATGCAGGCTGTAGCGAGGAAGTCTGCCTCAGCTTCCAGTAGACACATTACTGACCCTGTCTGAGCCTCAGTTTCCCATTAAATGAAGGCAAAGGAAAAGGTAATGGGCAGAAAGCCCTTACCAGAGTGTACTTAATACATGATTGCTGTAAATTTTAACAATCCTTAAAATTATTAGCTGGTGGTTAAATCAGTAAACTGAGGAAATTCAAAGAAAACATTTCAGTTTAAGAGATTTGATTAAAGACCACCATACACAAATATTCAACCTACAGATAATCAAATGCGACATTTTTGAATACCACAATGAAAAACTTGCAAGCTATTTAAGCACAAACTTGTGAGAACAAGATGAGCGATGCATACTTGCAACTTTGCTTTTTCTGCCAGGGCTTGAAATCAGGGTCTCCGGGGTCTCAGGCTGTGATTCTTGCACTGGATGAGATCTGGGAAGGAGGGGAGAAGAGTTATTCTGTCACCAGTAAGGCCTCCTCTCTACATCCCAATAACCAAAGAGTTTAGAGTGATGATCCCTAAATTCTCCATTTGGGGACCAAGCTGGGAAATCATCCACCATTCTGTCTCAGACAGTGCCCTGCTGTCAGTTGGCAGTCAGTAGCTGATTCCTAGGAACCTCTCCGACTGGCAGCCACGCCCAGCAATAGCCACTCACTTGCCCAAGATGCTGCTGAATTGAAACCTCTCAGTCCACAGCCACAAAGATGGTGTTTGATGTACCCAGAGGCTGGACACTGGGAAGAGTGAGAAGAGGCTGGGTCTCTGTGTTTAACTGTGATGACATTACACTTAAACCATGCCTACACATGCACTTCTTTACTGTCATTCTGATGAAAATTTGATAAAGACGTTTTAGAGAGCACAAACGAGATGGAGCATTTTATTAATGGGCATACATAAGCATTCAGGCAAGGGGAGAGGGGATAAGGCCATCCCACAGGGTGGGGATGAGCAGGTCACACTGCAGGGAGCCCTCCCTCCATTACCAGTCTCCCCACATGTGTACTTGCCAGCACATCTGTTAGCAAATGACCACCCTCTGTCATACCCACCAGCACATCCACTGCACCCCCGACACACACACACACACACACACACACACACACACACACACACACACACATTTTGAATCTAGTGAAATCAGGTTAAAATGTGCATAAATCTTTGTTCCTGGAGATGGAATTAGAATGGAAAAGGTAGGTGGATAGGGGATACTTATATGTAAAACAATTCATACCCAGTGGCTTTTAGTATAGGTTCTAAAGGTTGCTCCCTGAAATTTCTGCCCAGCTGTGTGATGTGCCTGAGGAAGTTACCCCAAAGCTGAGGGTTCACAAACAGTACTAGCTCCCTCTGGAAGGCCTATTTCAAAGATTATCTCACATAGAATCCTCATGCCCTTTGAAAGTGAGATTGATTGCATTGCCGAACCTTAGAGACTTTCTTAGCTTCAAAAAGTCTATCGTCTCTCATTTTTTAAAAAACATATTGTTTAGAGCTTACAGTGTACCAGGTGCTCTGCTAAGCTCTATGGGTTTCTGGTCATATAAAGACAAGGTAGTGTGATATCATTGGAAAGAGTTGGGCTTTGGTAGTTCTGCAGCTGGCTGTGGCCTATGAAATGCATACAGAGAGGACGTCCCACCACCAGTCTACTCATTAGCAGCTCACCTGGACGTGGTTTTCCCATCTGTAAATTAAAAGGAATGAGTTAGTTGAGGATCCCAAAACCCTTTCTAATTTGTTAATTTATTTAATTTTTGTTGTATGATCTTGGCTAAGTACCTAACCTCTTGTGTGTCAGTTTCTCCACCCATGATATGGGGAGAATAGCAGTACCTCTACCATAGGGCCATTGGGGGATGACATGAGTTCACGCACATAAAGCAGAATAGTGCTGGGCACATTTGTACAATCAGCTAGCTTCATTTTCACTATTATTACCATTAATATCATTCTTTCATTTGACATATACTGACTGTGTATGTACTAATCACTGTTCCAAGAGCTGGAGATGTTGCAATAAACAAAACCCAGCCTCTGTCCTTGTAGAGTTTCCAGTCTAGGAGAGACAATAGGCAAGTAAATGTAGAGCATGACAGATAGTGATAAGTGCTGCAAGTGCTACGCATGGGATCAGTGAGATAGAGAGCATTGAGGTGGCAGATGGGGTGCTGTTTTATGTAGCATACAACCTCACATTTGAACAGAGACCTTAAGAGCTATCCATGTTGATATTTGACAGAAGAGTGTTCTTAGGCAGAAGTGCAAAGTCCCTGGGGGTAAGAACATGCTTGGCATGTGACCAGAAAAGCAAGAAATGCAGTGGCTGGAGCAGAGTGGTGAGGGGCGAGTGATAGGAGGTGAGGTCTGAAATTTTGTGGAGGGGGCACCGATACAGGGAAGGGCGTCAGCAGGTCACAGAGGGCCTCGGACTCCATTGTGAGAACTTTGACTTTTCTGAGCTAAGCAGGAAACCATTTGGAGACTTTTGAGGATGATATGATATGACTTTTATTTTAGAACTGTTGAGTTTAGATTGTAAGAGAGCAAACGCAGAAGCAAGACAACCAGGTAAGCAATGATGATGATGACTGACCAGGGCGATAGCATTGGGTTAATTCTAAAGCCATTTTATTCTTGCCCTCTAAATGCTAACACTTCTTTAAAGATATTGTTTGCTTCAAGAATGGTACAAATATGCCCATCAGCCTCTCCAGGGGCCTCTGTAACAATTAATGTGATAAAACCCCAAGGCACATTATTTCTTAGGTGGAAGCATTCTAGCAACGAAATAGAACCAGATGCCCTCAAACCTTGCCTGCCACAAAATACCTGACCTGCCTTGAGTTACTATTTTCTGGCTGAATGATTCAAGTCTCCAGGGTTATCAGCCTAGTGAGTTTCATAAGCATTTCAACCACTTGAACAAATTAAATCAAGAAACAGGACTATGCAAATGAAAGGCTCCAGCTTTTGAGATTTCCAGATGGACCCGTTGTTTCATGGATTCTGTTGAGATTCCAAATTCTTTCTCCTCGTTGCCCTCAGTTCCAATATAAAAATTTCAAAGAAAGTAATCATGTTTTAAAAATATTTGTTATCTAATGAGATTTTTAAGGTATTTTTCTAACACAAATTTAAAATGTTTGCTACCTCCAGTGAAGACTTAAACTGGGTTGTCTATTAAAAGCCAAAATATTGCATGCTTTTTGAACCAGCATATTTGTTCTTTTTGTGTGATTACTTCCTCCTTTAGTCATTTCAGAAATTATTTGTGGAATTACCTGCTAAACACCTGGTTTAGGATGGGAATAGAAAGAAAAATAGGACAATTTTCATCATGTACTATTGACATGAGAAAGGTCTCCTTTCCTGTCTACTTGAATCTTTTTTAGAGAATGTAAAGGTTTATTGCATACTTTTTTATATACTCCAAGAACCATATAACTGCCTAAAGACAGAATCATGCATTTCACCATAAAATAAAATTCTGTATTATGTAGTAGTTTTTTCTTATAGGGTTAAGCTATAAAGTGTGAAGGTAAATGACAGTTCTTGTATAGTCAAAGTTACCTTTATTATTCCTTTATGTTGCCCTTGAAGTTTAGTATACATAGTTGTATGTCTTCAATTCTGCATAGTAATGCATATGCGCACTAAAATTCAAGAGCTGCAAGCCAGACTAAAGGAAGAAACAAGGGGGATTTTATAGGTAAATCTGGGCTTTCAATCATTCTGTCTTTTAAGAGAATTTTCAAGCACCTGGAATAAAAGAAAGTATGGATTAGGAATTCTGAAGTTTTTCTAACTACCATCAGGGTTCACTCCATTTTATTTTGATATTAAGCCTCTTTAATTTTAACAAATGCTGATGGATTTAGTTTTGTTGGAGGATTAAAGTACAGGGGTCTTTAGAGGAGGTAAGTTCTTAAGTCAGCACCTAACTGATGAGCTGTGATGTGACTCCGCTCTTCTGGACAGTACTGATGCCTCTCCACCAGCTTCCTTCCTCAGTCTGTTTCTCTTTGCCCTGTGTGTCTTCTCTTTATCAAATCTGAATATGCTAGCCATCACGCTTGTAGACATGCATGCAATTTATAAATTGCTGATTCTGTTTTCCTAGGCTAAGTCATATTGACAGAAATTAAAATGTTTTTTACTATCTTTGTCATCATAGTGCCTGGCACTGAAGGAACCAACATTGGCAGCCGTGTTTCCCCGAAAATAAGACCTAGCCGGACCATCAGCTCTAATGTGTCTTTTGGAACAAAAATTAATATAAGATCTGGTATTATATTATATTATATTATATTATATTATATTATATTATATTATACCTGATCTTATAGTAAAATAAGACTGAGTCTTATATTAATTTTTGCTCCAAAAGATGCATTAGAGCTGATGGTCCAGCTAGATCTTATTTTTGGGGAAACACGGAAATAATGTCTAGGACCTACTATTGTCTATGTGGAGTCATTTGTCTTGGGTGGGAAGTCAGGATTTCTACACAAGCTGAATCAGTTACCACCATTACAATGTAAAATGAGAGGAAATGTCATGCAAAGTTCTTTTTCAAATAAACGACAGGTTCAAGCCCAGGGTAAAGTGAGATAGACTGATTTATACTCTGATTTAGATGCTCCTATTACCAAAGCCCCATACGGAGGACAGGTGCCCTGGAGTGGGCTTCAACTCTTATGGTCTGGGTTGATAATGGTTGAAACTGATTGATAGGTATGTGGGAATTCATTACACCATCCTATCTTCTTCATGTTAAGTTTGAAATTTCCTATAATAAAAAAATAAAGAAACATATACCTTTTGACCTTGTTATACTCTTTCCATAGGAGCTCATGAAAAGGCCACAGCTCAGGCGCTGGGATCTGACTGGTGTGCCTTCAAAGCCCAGCTCTGCCACGTAAGGCTGTGTGGCTGTAAGAGGGCTGGGTAATGTTTCTGTCCTTCGTTGTCCCCATGGGTAAAATGGGGATAACAGTAGTATCCAAACCGTGGGTTGCTGTGACAATTAAATAATGTGCTACGTGTCTAGTACTGCCTGACATAGGGCAAGTGCTCAATAAAAGTTAGCTATTGCTTCAGAATTTAGACTAAAGGCTTACGATCCTGTGCAGTTATGGTTTACATAACAAGTACAGTACAGAAAGATAGACATACAGGAATTTATTTTCCTGCCTCAGGAAGGGTAGTGTGTACAGTAAAAGATCAGTAGTCTGGAAGTTAGCCTGGAATAAACCAGCTTGCTCCATAGCTCTGTGCAAGTCACGTTACTTCCATGTTGAGCCTTCTAGAGAAGGGGTTTAAGTTTCTGATTTAATATTTGTTATTAAACTCTCTGTGCCATGCCATGAATAAACAAAAGTATTTTGTTTGAAAATTAATTAAATGAAATTACTGGGGAAAATTATAAGACATTGCCTAAAAGCACAGATTTTAGTGGTCACAGATTCTGGGTTTCAAATCCTGACTTTGCCATTTACTAGCTAAGTGATCTTAGACTAATCACTTAACATTGCTTGTTTTCATTTCTTTCATCCATAAAAAGGATGTTTGCAAAGATTAAATAAGATGCTAGAGCTAGAGCGCTCAGTGCAGTGCCCTCAATAAATAGGTGTTATTTTAAAAATATATTCTTATTAATATTAATAAATGGTAAGATATTATTTTCATTCATTTATTCATCAAATAATTGTTGAGTGTCTACTATGTGCCAGACATGATTCTAGGCTGTAGCAGTGAACAACACACAGAAAGTGCCTTCAGTCACAGATAATAAGTCAGTAGAGATGTAACAGATAGCAAGTGGTGATGAGTGCTATGCACCGATGTGCAGTAGTAATTATAATAGGGTATTTCCACCAAGCAGATACGACAGATGTAAATAACTTCAAGAGCATAGATAATTGTGAAGGCTGGTAAAATAATGAGGAAGAAATATGTTTTCAGTAGTTACTACCTGGTATTCTTTTTGTTTATTTTTAAAATGAGATATAATTGACATAGAGCATTGTGTTAGTTTCAGGTGTGTGCAGCATGGTGATTCGATATTTGTATGTATTACGAAATGATCACCACAATAAGGTCTAGTAAACATCCGTCACCACACTTAGTTACACATTTATTTTCTTGTGGTGAGATCTTTTTGCTACCTTTGTTTTTAATATGATGTATTTAAATTTTTAAAAAGAAGGCTGTGCAGATAAAATAAAGTAGGATTAGTGGGTTGGAGAGTATCTGGGAGTGTGTTGAGATGGAGGGTATATGGCTATTTTATAGAGGCTGCTCTGTGAAGCCTCCAGATAATGAGCTATGTGAAGCAGAAGTACCAGGAAAGCCATGGCTCTCTGGAGAAGAGCTTTCCAGACAGAGGAAACAAAGTACAGATGCAATGGCCCAGAGGAGGAAATGCTCGTACTTCACCATAGTGGGGGATAGTGTGGCTAAAACAGAGTGAGGGGGATTTGTTAATGATCAGAGTAGAGGGAAGCTAAATCCTAAGAGCCTAAATGGTCATGGGAAATTTTGGAGCTGATTGTTCATGAGGGAAGAAGCCACAGGCTAGTTTTCATCAAGGAGTGATAGGTCCAATTTGGGTCCGTTTCAGCTAATGGCTATGTCAATAATAGATTGCAGGGGGCCAAGGTTGGGAAGGGACACTTTTGCCATAATCCTGGGAAAAAGAAGATAGTGTTTTAGTGTGAACTGGATAGGTTGTGCATATATTTTAAAGAAAGAATATAGATGATCTTGACTTTGAGAGCTGCTAATAGTCATGCGTGCTAGCACCTATGTGTAAATCAGAACAGGATTATGGGTAGATATTTTCTTGCCAAATGCCTCTGTGTGGCTAGTAAAATGTGTCCCTCTCAGAAGTCACATCCCTGTACCAGGGCATGGCACGGTTGGTGAGGGGGTAGTGGACGTGGGGAGAGGTGCTTTTTCAGCACCCACTTGCCTTCCTGTCCTAGAGCCCTTGGGCAGGACTACAACCCTGTGATTAAGAAAGAAGATAAAGATCACTCCAAAGTTTTGAGCCTGAGCAGCTAGAAGAGTAAAGTTGCTATTTATTGAGAAGGGGAAGGCTGCAGATGGAGCAAGTTTGGGAAAGGAAATGAAGAATATGGTTTGGGACACGTTAAGTTTTAAAATGCATATTAGATGTTCAAGTGGAAATATCAATAAGTAGTTGCATATACAAGTCTAGAAGTAAAGGGAGAAGCTGGAACTGGGATGTAAATTTTAGATTCATCAGCATATGAGTTCATGTTTCACATATATATATATATATATTTCATGCATAACATAGTAACCATAATGATTCACAAAAATAATGTAATGAGAAAGTTTTAAAACAATTTTTAGCAGTATTCTTAATTTCTATAGGTCCTTTTAAATCTAATTTTTGTTATGATTGTTGTTAACATATACTCGGGAAAAATTTCAAATGATTTTTTAAAAGATAAGATGAAATAGGTGCATATGTTCATAACTTTACCTCTCATTTTGAGAGGTAACCACCATTAACAATTTCTCTTGTAATCTTCTAAAATTTTTTATTAATATAGAAATATACATATGTACACATGTGTATGTCTGGATATATTTGCTTTTTATGTAAATGAGGTCATGCTGTATATACTGTTTGCAACTTAGTTGGGTATGTTTTTTTTTGATAGATTTTGTCAAATCAGTCTCCATAAGTGTCATACCAATCTATATTCCCGCCAGTAGAACGTAAGATTGATTTTTACACTGTGTCTTAACTAATACTGGACATGACCAACTTAACCACTGCCAATCTGGTAGTTAAAAAAATAGTACTTTAAAAAATGAGATATTTTTCCATGTGTTTATTGACCTTTTATATTTCTTTTTATGTAAGCTGCCTTTCGATGCCCTTTGTACATTTTTCTAATTTTTAAAATGGTTTGTAAGAGCTCTTTGTATATTAAGAAAATTAGTCTTTTATCTGTGCTAAGCCTTTTTTGAAATAAATTGTGCCTTGAATAATCACTGTGGTAGAAAAATAAAAAAGTTCAGGAGACAAAAGCAGGGACTTTGGCTGCTGAAGACACCGGAGACAGGCTTCTCTTCTGTATCCGTCTTTACTTCCCTTCCCCCTCCTATCCCCTCCTCCCAATATTCCTATAATCTTTTGTTTGTTTTTTTATTTCAATATCCTTTGCCTTGTATATACATACATCTTTTTTTCATCTTATAGATTTAATAAAAATAATTTTTCACACTTATTATAATTTTGTTTTTTAGTAATATGAAGCCTTTTAACCTTAACATAGCACAGGCCCTCATAATAACTCTGAACTTGGCACTGGTACATAGAACATATTTCCATAATTGTTTTCATTATAATCAATGGAAGAAATAAAGGAGAGAGGAGGAAGCATCATCTATGTACAAGATATTATGCAAAGCCTGTGCAATTTTTATCTCTTTTCAGCTTCCCTGGAAGGCACCTTTTATTGTTCTCATTGTATAGATGAGGAAAGATCTAAGTGAAATTAAACTCACTCAGGGTCACATGGTTAGAAATTAAAATGTTGGACTGTAACAAAGTCTGTATGCTTCTGTTGAATTACGAAAGCCACATGTTTTTAGTAACTTTTTCCTCCAAGTTTAACAGAAAAGTCTCCTGAAAAAAATATTCTGACTATGTCAATATGTTCAGGACTGAACTGACAGATATAAGAATATATCAATGTATTCAGCTACAGTATTAGTAGATTGATAGATATAAGAATATATTAATACATTTAGTGCCTTTGGGGAAAATTATTTGAAAAAAGAGAAAGAACATAAAGGAATTCATGTATAACTGTCAGTTTTATGTGTTATGATTTTTATTCTCTTTGGTTTCCTGTGTTTCCGTAATTATCCCAAGCGTCTTTCTGATGTGCTCTTTGGAGTGGTCTCCATCTGTGACCTTGGAGGCTGAGCCTCTCATGTAGATGGTTGTGGGGTTTGAGGTGAGCAGGCATTTGTGTCATTGGTTTCTTTTTTGCAGGCCTACAATGGGCATCATCAAGCCTTGGAAGTCCTGCTGCAGTCCCTGGTGGACCTGGACATCAGGGATGAGAAAGGCCGCACTGCTCTGGATCTGGCTGCCTTTAAGGGACACTCAGAATGTGTGGAAGCACTTATTAATCAGGGCGCATCCATCTTTGTGAAAGACAACGTAACCAAAAGAACTCCACTTCATGCCTCAGGTAGGTCTTGTCAAGAGCTTGGTTACCCTAGTTTTATAGCCCATTTATGAGTTTGAATAAAAAGATAGCAGCATCCTCTTCCATCCCAATTTTTTAAATATTCGTTTTCTTTCTATATCTGATATGCCTACACTCTTCCGAAATGCTTGGCTTGCTATC
Source organism: Rhinolophus sinicus (assembly GCF_057876585.1). Classification (NCBI taxonomy): domain Eukaryota; kingdom Metazoa; phylum Chordata; class Mammalia; order Chiroptera; family Rhinolophidae; genus Rhinolophus; species Rhinolophus sinicus. The sequence continues at coordinate 179,992,951 of NC_142517.1, read as the reverse complement.
CACTTGGAGATGATTGGTGTTCTCTGACCAGACAGGCTCTGGTCTTCTTTAAAAACTTAATGTTTTTAGAGCAGTTTTAAGTTCACAGCAACATAGAGAGGAAGATACAGATATTTCCCATATACTCCCTGCCTCCCACACATTCACAGCCTCCTGCTATCAACATCCTTCACCAGAGTGGTACATTTATCACAACTGATGAACCTACATAATTATTTTACGTAGTTTACATTAGGTTCACTCTTGGTGTTGTACATTCTGTGAATGTGGACAAATGTATAATGATGTGTCTGTTATTATCGTGTCACACAGAGTACAGTCCTATAAATATAGCTCTAAAACTCTTCTGTGCTCCTTCTGGTCATCTTCTTAATTCAAAAGAGAGTTCAGAACCTTTGGCCAAGACTTATCACAAAAGTTTCTGAAAAAAGTGCAAGGTATAATGTGATTTTCGGATAAGTTACAGAGAACAAAATCACACAGCATTTTAAAGCATAAAGTTCAGGATATTTCTGGGCTATTTCATAAAAGGAGTCATCACACAGCAATCTAATCAGTACATCACTGTGCCAGCCTAAATGATGCTTCTTAGCTTTTGCTCTGATTCTTGATGTGTCAAGTGTAAAACTAGAGACTCTTAAAAAGTGCATGCTTATATCAAAAAGTAAGTAATTTGCCTTCTCTGGGATTTTTCTCTAATATACGTAAAATAAAACTGTATTAAAACACTGCTAGACATATACACAGATACAAAGGTAATGTGGAAGAGAATCTAGCTCAACTAAGGCATAATTTTCTTTGCAGTCCGGAATTCAATGATATCAGCCTTTGATCAGGATAGTAAATACTGTCTTTTAATGAGAAATAACTGTCTTACACCATTAAATAATGGATATATTGAGGAAACAAAGGAGTGAAAATAGTTTTTCAGAAGACTTAATGATTCTTGTTACTTGGGAAATTTTTCTCAGAATGTTAGGCCTCATATAAGTATTTCCACCCACATCCCAAATTTCCAAACCACTGAAGCAAAACAATATGGAGATTGAAAACAACAACAACAAAACGGCTGTTGCCTAATTACCTGAAATGATTGTTCCTGAAAAATACTTTAGCCATGAGGTCAGCAGTGGTTGGTATGGTTAAATTATAAATTCTTATTTCCTATCACATTTAGTCTTTTTGGTGTTTTTATAAAGTTTGATAGTCTAGACATTCTTGGTATTATTGTAAAGTTCACATTTAGTTTTCCTTTTTAAAAACTGGTTACCTCTTCTTAAGGCAAGCATCCTGCTTTAGATACTGTGTACTTCTTGATAATTACAAAGGGCCTATTTTCGTTGTGGAAATCGCCTTTGTAAACAGGTAAACAATGAAGAATAATCAGTCAGTTATTTGCCACTGTGATATAGGCTGTGGTCCAATGGAGCCCCCTAGTGGTCAAGAAGACTAACTCATTTTGAATTTCCCTCCTGTCATTCATGAAAAAACACGGCGTTATTTGACTCTCCTCCACAAAATGTCCGCTATGTGGAAGCTTTAGCCTGTGCTTTGAGAATCTGCATGTCCAGAATCTTTTCCAACTCATTTGAAAGGCCTTTTTTTTTCTTGTTGTTGTTTCAAATGCAGGGAATACTCTGAGGAGCAGGAGCCAGGATGGATATCAGAGGTTTTGGCACAGATAGTAGCAATGACAGTTGTGGTCTTTGAGCAGCATGAGAAATGACTGTCACTCATAGCCAGGGAGAGGCTGAGAGAGTCTGAGACAAAGCTGGACTTGGCAGGGCACGGCTAAGGAGATGTTAGCATCTTTTTGCTAGAAGGAAATAAGGGAAAATTTAGTGTGTGGGAAGCCAACAAGAATTCTAGTTTGGCTACATTTTCACAATGAGGGGGACTTACATTTACCTGAGGGCTATTAGCTCAATTCAAAAAGCTGCAGTATACCTCCCCCACCCACCCACCCCAAAAAAAGCACTACTGTAGAAATCGGTTTGCTCGCCTACACACTGGGTAAGTGATCTGAACTTAGATGATTTATTTCCCTTTTTCTGTTTAGCCAGAAATCAAACATCCTTGGAACTATTAGGAGAGTATATGAAGAATATCAAATTGACATAGAAAGAGGCATCAATCAAAATACGCTACCTTCACTTTATGAACCCATCTCCTGTAATATTTAGCTGTCAGTTCTCTGCTGTTCATTTCCTTTTAAGCATACATTAAACTACTTGCATATTTCACCAGTGGTAACAGATACAATGTAATATTTAAAACAAACAAACAAATAAATAACAGTAACAACAGTATATCGCCTGTACTCCAGTCTCCAGAATTTCCTCCTGAGATATGCAAATGGAACATTGGTGAGAAAGAGCTGAATGCAATAGTCTACAAAGTGTGGGCATTATTTCTGTAGTTCATTTGAGTCGTGTCGATACATGTGAGCTACTTCTAATATGTACTGTCCCTGAAAAAGGTGTCATTGTTAAATTAGCATTCTGTCTTGACTGGCATGCAATAAAAAGCACTGTAAAATGCAGCTTTTAGAAGAGCCTTCATCAACCTAACATAGCTGCATTTTCTGCTTCTCTCTCCACGTCCATAAGGAGGTAAATCCAATGCATTTTATAGTGTTCTCGTTGTTCAGAGAGACGTTCACATTTAATTTTAAACATACATGTTCTCATCCTACTCCCTGAGTGGAAGGCCATCTCTGTTGTGAAGCCTCAGGTTCCATTCAACAAGCTGGAGGAAAGTACCTTACTTCCTGGGATTGTCATCTTCTCCCCTGAGGCACCACCACTCCTAAAAGAAGCATCTTTCCTGGTGTGCACAAGGATGCACCCAGGTATTTGTATCCAGGCGGTCAAGGCTGCATCTCTTGCCCATTGCCAGCCCAGGTCTGCTGGGCGAGTAGGGGTGAAGGCCAGGCAGTGCCTGGGACACAGTGAGGTGTGCTCTGGAGTCAGAGCTTGCAGGGGTGGGAAAAGGAGTGGACAAGAGGGGACCAGGGGGTGTGAGGCTACAGGGCCACACCTCTCACACCACACCAGCGTGCTTGAGACACTGGCAGGCAGAGAAACAGCGGGCTGTGGTTTGAGGAACTCCGGGACAGAGCTGCAGCCACAGGCAGCCCATCTGTGAGTCCAGTCAATCAATCAGTGAACAGTGAGCTGATGGCTCACGTACACCGTTCCGCCTTGAGGGTTTGCTTTGAGTCACTGCTAATCAATCAGAACTGTTTGTTGCTCAGTGTCTACCTCAGAATGTAAAATGACCGAGGGAAAAAGAGGCAGGACCTGTTCTTTCGCGGTCTCTTTCTCTTCGCTCCTCTCCCCTCCTCCTCTCCTCTCCTTCTCTCTGCTTCACTTCCTCTCTTCCCTCCTCCTCCCATCCTCTCCTTCCCCTTCTCTCCTTTATCCTGCCCCCTTCTTCCTTCTTTTTAAAAAGGGCTGGAGGAGGGCTAGACACAGGATTATATAGTATTGGATGACTCTCTTAGAGAAACGAAAAGGATAATTGGAAAGTGTGGAGAGATTATCAGTCACATTCAAGGAGATAAGAAAGGACATCGTGTTTAAGGGAAAATAAGGCTCAATATAGGAACCAGGGAAAAGTTATATAAGGACCAAAGTGCTCTGATAGGAAGAAAGGAGAAGATGGATTAGTAAAATAAACGTTGGAGCACACTGCATCCAGCAGCGAGTATGAACTGACAACCTGGGGGTATCTGTCAGCAACGATTGAAAACCACTGATTTGAAGTCCAAGTAAATTTCACTTTGGAGAGATATGCATAGCGTTGATGTGTTTAAAAAAATGTCCATTATTTTCTTTTTCAGTAATTAATGGTCACACACTGTGTTTGCGGCTATTACTAGAAATTGCAGACAACCCAGAAGTGGTGGACGTGAAAGATGCCAAAGGACAGTAAGTGTTTTCACACTTGGCCTGGGGTTGACATTTCAGTCACAACAGGTAATCGGGTAATTTGCTAAGCAGCTAGGAGGGCTGACTGCTGAATTTTAGATTGGGGGTATATATTTAAGTAAAATTCATGGATGAGAGCCCTAGAATAATGAGGTGACTTTTGCTAGAGTATACTTAGCCAAGAAAAGTGTGTGTGTGTGTGTGTGTGTGTGTGTGTGTGTCTTGATAAAAAACAGCCAACTTTTTATGTTTGTGGCCATGTATCCTGGCCTTTTAAAAATATTCCCTCCTTTGTTTCTTCTGTCTATTCATTTTTACCCTCTTGTGAAGCTGCTACATTCCCATTTTCAAATTAATAATGGCAATGACCTCAAGAAGTTATCTTGACCATAAAAATCCTTCATATTTTTATCCTTTCTTGGGTTTGTTTTTCCAAAGTATTTTCCATCTGTTAGCCCATTCCTACACCCAGTCTTCTCTTACAAATAGAAAAAGCAGAGCAAAAATGCACTAGTGACTCAACCCAGATATGTGAGTTAGTGTTGAAGTCCGACGTAGACGCTCACCTCCTGGATTCAAGCACTCTGTTCTTTCCTCTAGACTTGTCAGACTTTTCCTCAAGGCAAGGAAACTCTGTTCAAATGAAATATTGAGCAGAAGCCAACATAGAAAACTGTGAAGTAGGTATGCTCTGATAAAAGCAAGTGGGTCTCCTTACTCAATTGATAGTACATGCTACAAAGTTTTGAAAATGATGGGATTAAAACGAACATTTTGAGAAGGAACTTTTCCCTGCCCCACCCGTATTAATCATTCCGCTGACACCATATCATGTGGCCATTAAAGACCAGAGGCAGATAGCTTGTTCCAAATGGCATATAGCACACTGGGGACATTCAAAAAATATTAAGCAACTGTCAAGGAGAGAGACTGAGAGAGACAGGGAGAGAGAGAGACAGAGAGAAAGAATGTGACAGAGAGACAAAGGGTCAAAGAGAAGGAGGTCCTACCACTGGAAGTGTTGAGTGCTTTTAGAAAATCTTTTCAAAAGCCTAATTTATCTCTCTCCCTAGAACCCCACTGATGCTTGCAGTAGCATATGGACACATTGATGCTGTTTCATTGTTACTTGAAAAGGAAGCAAATGTAGATGCCGTTGACATCATGGGATGCACAGCGTTACACAGAGGGGTATGTACATCTTCCTCAGCTTTGGTCAAGAAATTTTGTAGTAAGCATATTTCCTCTTTTCTTTCTCGTATGAATTTTTAGTAAAAAGATTGTTTCCTAAGAGAGCCAATTAACCTCAGTCAGTCAAAAAGAAATTACAAAATCTTTTGCAAAGGTAAAATAATGTCAGGTGCTCATAGGTCCTGCTCTTGAGATTTCATGTTAGATTGTGATAATAGATACAGGAACACCTACTGTTGGTAGAATTCATTCCACTTTCTCATTACAAAATACTTGCATGTCATAGAAAACTTGCCAAATATTTTTGTTTTTTAAAGCCCAGAGAAGAAAAATAACAATCACCAGTAATCCTACATCCTGGAGATAACCATTTTTTTTGTTTTTTGGTTTACATAACCAATCTTTTTTTTTTTTTCTGTATGTAGATTTATTTTAAATTAAAAAAAAAGAGAATACTGAAGATGCTATTTGGAACCTACTTTTTCTCTTTTAGACTATCAAGAACCTTTTTCCATGTCACTAAGTATTTTTCTGCTTCATTTTTAATGGTCCATTGTGTGCAGGTGTCATAATGTATTCCAGTGATAACTTAGTTTGGAGTATTCATGCTATTTTTGATTGTTCTTTATTATAAATATTGGCCCGCTCCCCGCATGAGATATGTATCCTGTGACAATTTCCCACTGAAATATGTATCCTGCTGAAATATGTATCCTGTGCACAATCCTTTGTATATATTTACTGAACTGTTTTTAAAAGCATGTTGAAGAAACTGAATCAAACAAAAGCAGAAAAGTGCTATTTGGGGATGTTGCTGAACACCGTGGTCAATGAAAAGAAGAGGAACTCTAAGTGGTCAATGTCATAATTGTAGTCCTTATTTCTTGGGTTCTTCCTGTGGGCCGTGCAGCAGGCTGAGGGTCTTTACATATCTCATTAGTCCTCACAACAACCTATGAGTTCATTATTACTGTCTTCATTTACAGATGAATAAAATGATGCACAGGGAGATGACTTGACTTGTCCAAGTTTTACTAGGGGAAGCCAGGATTTAACTCACATCTTCCTGATTCTAAAGCTGATGTTTTCCACTATATCATGATCCCGTTCATGGTTGTGTTTGGAGAGTCATGGTTCCAAAATGCTGAAGTACACACACACTTTTCTGATATGAGTCTTGCTGGGTTGTCCTGCCTCTCTCCTCTACAGTAGGGCAGAGTTTGCTTTCCTTAAGGCTCAGGCCTTTATGTCCACTTCCTGTGAGCCCAGCCTTCTGTAGCCAACTGCGTCACTTCCTGAGTCTTCTGCTCTGCTGAGGTTTGTTTTGTGTTTTTACTTGTAATGCATCAGATTATGACGGGACATGAGGAATGTGTGCAAATGCTGCTGGAACGAGAAGTGTCAATTCTCTGTAAAGATTCCAGAGGAAGGACACCCTTGCATTATGCGGCTGCTCGTGGCCACGCCACATGGTTGAGTGAGCTGCTCCAGATGGCACCTTCTAAGGAAGATTGTTCTTTCAAAGATAACCAAGGCTACACGCCACTGCACTGGGCTTGTTACAATGGTGAGTTGATTGTCTCTTGACTGATTCCGTCTGGTAGGCTTCCTACCCCAGCACCACTGTGATCTCAATGGAGGTGAGAATATAGCGTAATGCCGTAAACCATGGTTTCCAATCTTTCTGCACCCAAGATGCCTTTTTATTCTATCATTATTAATACTTTCCTCTCCATGGCTACCATGATGCTTATATGAAGTAAAAATTCACTTTCCCCCTTTTTGTTAATCAGTAACATATAACTCCTAATCAGAACTTCTGATGGACTGAAATAATCCAATTTAATTGGTTTCTCATTTACATGAGAAAACCAGGGACCCTATAAGGAATTAAAATAATAGTAGCTACAAACAAAAAATATATAATGTAATAATCTGTCACAATTGACTACTATTCTGACTACTAGATGATTTGTCTTTTGACATTTCTTTTTCATATCTCATAACCCCCATTTATTTTGTTGCACTTGTTATTTGGCAGATTTAAAATTTTTATTTCACTTATTTGAGTGAAAAAGAAATGCATACTAATTGTAATATTTCAAAAATACTGAAGTGTCTAAAGTAAAGTTACTCTGTTTCCAGACTTACTTTTTGATGTAATTTGGTGTGTACCTTTCATAATTTTTCCTTTGAGAGTATAAATACAAATGTACGTGAATCTGTTTTTTTACACTAGAATCATGTAACTATCATTCTATAATTTTCTTTTTTGTTATGTTTGCTTAACATATTGTCCGACAGTGGGGCAAAGATGTAATGACCACTGTAATTAGAAGGTATCTTCAGACAGAAGAACAATGCAGGCTACTCCATAGAACATAACAGAATTTATTATAGGGTAATTTGCTTATAGGGATGTAAGGTTGGAGCAGACAGACAACCTAGCACCCTGCACAGATTATTCTTTACTAACTGACCCCTGTTACAGTACTTTTTTTATAGTATAACTCAGGTACTAATGATTGACAAGACAAAGAACGAAGTTTGCATCCAGAGCCATACCTCCTGGTGGTCTTTTGATGGATGATAGTTTGTAATCCAAACCATCACCAGTTTGATATTTATCATGGTTGTCATGCCATTCTGGCCATAACTACAAAAATATTTATGGCTATATTTTTATGGAACACAGATAATCATCAACTTGAAGGCTTTGTTATGCTTGCTGAGGGCAGTGAAGTTGGTCAAAGGTCACAGCATGAAAGAAATCCAGGACAGAGATGGATTTAGTTTTGTTCCTCTCTGTATCTATACACATTCTACAACAGATATCCTTACAAGTTAATATGTATCAGTATTGATTGATCTTCTGAACAGTTGTATATTATTTCATAGCAGATAGATATAGATGTGTGCATGTACCAGAATTTATTTATTTAACCAGATCCCTATTGATGGACATTCAGATTGTTTTCAGATTTTTTCCTGTTACAAACAATGCTGCAGTGTGTATGTTCCTATTATGGTACCTTAAATTTTGTCAGATAAGTTTCCAATAGTGAAATTATTGCTGAGAGGGCATGTATATTTTTTAATTTTAATAAATTATACCACGTTACTTTGTAAAAAGTATATCATAATTTAGTATTCCACCAAACATGTGTACTCGTATAACTTACTATTTTCGTGAGCCTTTGCCAGCCCTTATCAGTTTTTTATTTTTGTCAATTTGAAGGACGAAAAAAGGTTATCTCATTATTTTTGTTTGTGTTTCCCTGTGTGTTTATTTATTTACATTTCCTCTTCTGAAAATTACCTTTTCCATCTATTGCTCTTTTTTTTTTTCTGTTGAGTTGTTTATCCTTTCTCATACGTTTGTTGGAGCACCTTGTCTTAGAGATATGAATCCTCTGTGTTATGTGTGTTACCTATGTTTTCGTTCAGGCTACCATTTGTCTTTATTCCTTGTTTATGACATTTTTTTCATGCACAAATTTTGAGCTTTTATCTAGTTGGATCTGTCATACTTTATCTTATGGGACCAAGGTTTCCAGTATTGCTTAAGTCTCCCGCCCCTAAATTTATATGGATATTTTCCCACATGTTATCTGCTCTACTTCTCTAATTTTATTTTTCCATTTTCAATTCTTATACTAAAATTTTTACTCAGAAACTATGATTACTAGGTCCAGAAAGATTTTTGGGGTGCTCTAATTTAAGACCTTTCATTTTGCTTTTATTATAGTCCCCTTTTATCATTGGCTCTGACCTCAGTACTCTCACTGAGCAAATTTTCTACTTGCTGAACTTGGTTTTGTTCCCTCTGCCACTGGAGAATTGTGACTTTTTTTTTAAACCTATTAATGGATGAGGGCTCCCTAACCCCCATCTGAGTCAAGCTGTGAGATCTCTCTGGCACTGGGAAACTGACAGGAAGGAGAAGATGAAGTAAGAGTGTTGATTATAAGGGCAGGTGGCAAACCCACCGGAGCACATCCTGTCGTCTGGAATGGGGTGAGGGTGGAGAGAATGGCATGTCTCTCTCCATTCTTAGGCCTCTCCAGGTGTAATCAGGGAAAGAGGAGCAGTTCTTTCATAAGCAATTCCAGTGCAGTCTTCTTCCAGGTCCAAGTTTCAAGCTTCCATCTTCCCAGAATCCCCTTTACTTTGAAATACTGAAACTCGTTCAAGGACCTCCAGTCCTATCCACACAGACCCTTAGGTTGAGCTTCAGATAGTCTCCAAGGAATGGTATGTGTAGATGCTTCCTAAGCTAAATCCTTTAGAGGAATGGATACCAACAGAGAGGGTTGAAGTGTCTGGGACTGTTTGAGTGAGGGTCGGATATACTAGATGGAAAGCTAAATAGTAAAACTTGCATCAATTTTGAGGATTTTAATATTCATTACTTCATATGTTTCTTAATACTCCTAAAAGCGGTTTTACTTTTTCTTTTTATAGGTGAAAGAAAGATTTGATTTGTGTTTTAATACTTAAAATTTTTGTCCATTCTACATTATTCTAAGGTAGATCATAAGAGAACTCTAATTTGGCACTGAGTTCAGCCAAGAGGTTCCAGGACAACAGTCTGTATTCCGCAGCCAAAAAGCTTTGCCTTCTTGCCTTAACAATTGTCCATTACTTCACAAACCACATCCTGGTGCTTTACCAAGTAAAGCTCCTGTCATCCTGTGACATCGGTAGGGCAATATTCCTAGTCCAATTTTTTCATACATGAGAGATTGAGGTTCACAAATCGGAAGTGATTTGTCTTAGATAACATAACAAAGTAAGCTAACAGAGCTGGGGCCTGACTTAAATTCAGTTGATTTGGAAACTACTTGTCATTTTGTTGAAAATAATTCCTCACATTCATTCATCTACTTTTAAAACAAAAATACTTATTTGGCATATATATGCCAGGAACTGGTCTTGGTGCTATTTTAAATACTTATATTGTATTTTACAGTCAAAGTCCTTTTACCTGCATTATCTCAAATCTATTTTCTATCAATCACATCTTTCTCCTTCACTAGGGTGCATAAATATAAGCTAACCTATTCATGTGGGTGAAAGAGAAATTTCCTACTACAAATATGGGCAAAGCGAGGCATACTTAATGTTAGGCATCTATCAAGAGCTGAGAGTAACATAGAATCTATTCTGTTTGCAAATGAGGTCACTTCTCTGTCTGTTTCTTTCCACCAAACCATATGGCCTTTATTGTTTTATTTATTCATTATGTCTTGGAACATCTGTGAGCATAGTTAATAACATTTTGGCATTTTGTGGATTTATTCCATGGAGAATGAATATTCATTCAATTCAGGAAAATTCATTAGCCAGAATTCAATGCTTAATGACAAAAATTGATTGTGTTTAACAAAATTTCTTTCTTGGAAATTTCCTAAATTCTTTTGATTCCTTGCAGGTAATGAAAACTGTATAGAGGTACTTTTGGAGCAAAAATGTTTTCGCAAATTTATTGGTAATCCCTTTACTCCACTGCACTGTGCAATGTAAGTAGAAATGCTGGAAGTTAATGGTGTTGCATTAATTCTTTTACTGCACATAGGGAAATTGCTTTTTAGAGAAGGGAAAAGCTTTTACATTACAGATAATGCCAATGTATTCCATTTTTCTGCTAAAGGCAAATAGGTCTGATAGCAAAGTATGGTCCCTAATGTTAATGACTTTCCAGGAGCTTTTTGTGGATGGCCACAATTCCACAGAGGCTCACATACTACCTTAGGGAAACTATATCAAGAGGTGGACTGGGAGACACATTACACACCATGTGAAGAGCTCTTCAGATCGTCTTCCCATTTGTCTGCCAAATTCTAAAAATAAGTTGGAGCTAGGAACAATATGCCTTTCAATGATTAGAAAAGACATTTTCTACCAGGAAGACTTTTCATATATTGTAATTCTCCATTCTTCATATGTAATAAGTTCTTTTTTTGGTAAATGTAATTTTTGCTCTAATATAGTATGAATCATTGTTCAGACTCCAGACCAGCTGGCACTGGTGTTCAGCTGGGAACCATGGTCAGCCTGGGGGCCTAAGACTTGGGAGTGCTTTGCCTATGCCTGATCTCTGAACTTCACATGAAGCTTGTTCATTTGAGTGGAAAGATATTGGAGGCCTAAAATGGATCAATAAAGAGTAGGAGTGATTGTAAATCTGAAGGAACCAGTTTGTTTGTTTTTTCACTTTCATATCCCCAAAACACCTACAGTGATGCTTTGTATAAATGGTATGCAGTAAACTCCTTCCTGGATGTAAGGTTTCTGAAGAAATTCTAGGGTTACAGATTGTATGCCATTAGAACTGTTAAATGATTAAAGAAGACAATTTAGGAGAAAAAAACAAAAACAAAGAAAAACTTTAACACTTTGAGAGCAGGCAGTCTCCACTCTCAAGAATTCAGAGAACTGGGGCAGAAGGCAGGAAACTTTTACAGAATAAAGAGTAGAGAAAAAGGAATGGAAGGAATAAGAATATCTGAACGGCTGGGGTTAAATATCTGGGCTTATTTCAGTTACCATAGGAATAGGGCAATCACCCGTGTAGCTTGGCGATCACGGGTTGGTTACGTAGATGGTCTGACTTCTGGGCCGATGGAGCATTTACAAGAACATGAAACTGAAAAGTTTTGTTTTGCTGATGTGGTTTCCCAGAATCGGTAGTGATGGCCTACCAAGTAAATGCTAATGTGTGATCAATTTGACAACCCCCCCCACCCCCACCCCCACCACCACCCTTTTGATCAACCTCTGGTCAAGCAAGAGGTTTGGTGAAAGATGGTGTTGCAGTTATTCTAAGTTACCATTTCCTCTTTGGGTGTCGGTATATATTTCACAGGAGATGATGTCAAGTTCATCAGTCCAGTTGAAAGGAGACCATTTGTTAGCTGGCTGGTGGTTATGTACACACATCTACAACCCTTGAGAGAACACAAAACAGACCAAGAAGATTATTATTATTAATAACGGCAGAAGTGTTCCTAAGATTTGCAGGGTGCTTCTGAGCCAGGGTCCCCATGAACCAAACCAGCTAGAATCACATAAGTCAAGAAATGATCCTAAAGAGGAGAGATTTTTAAAAACAGTTGTTCTGTTTGTGTGTTGCATGTAACGTCTTCAGTCCCCCAGAAGTGTTTATCCAGTGAGCTTGTTCCAGAGAAACTGAGGCATTAGAAATCAGGGAGCAGTTTGTGACAGGCAGAACTACAGGATCACCAGCATCGTAGCAAATCCAATAGTCAATTGGTGGCTGGATTACCCCTCTTTGCAATGGCCGGCGATATGTAAAAATGGCACTGCTTACTCCAGCGCAAGGCAAAAGACAGACCAGAGAGTCATAAAGACCTTCATGGTGTAAAAATTAGAAAAAGAATGGTCAGAGAGGGAAGAAGGAATAGAAAGAAATGGTCCTGATCTGACATTTTGGGAGGAAGCAGTCTACCTCAATGTCAGCTACTTCTGAGCAATTTGGTTCTGAGGTCAGCTATGTGTTCACAGGATGAAATGTCAGGTGGAGCCTTTTTCAGTTGTGAAATATGCACCCAAGATTTGACACATTGTAGTTTGGCAGTGGTCGAGAGTTCTTGATAGAGTCCTTACCAAGAATCTCATTTTTGCAAAAAAACAGTAACTGTCTGAAAATGACAAAAGACTTTAAAATATCCATGGTTAAAGATCTGCTGAGAGTTCATTTTAATGGAATTGACAAGGAAATTTGGTTATTTCTGTGGCACACAACATTTTAAGATGATAACTGGAATTATGACTGATAACATTATATCAGGACATGTCAGATTTTTAGGAATTTTATATAATTTCTGGAAAACATATTAATAATCTGTACCCATAAAAATATAACCTATGAAAATTAAGCATCACATTTTATTTGACAATGCTTCCTCTATAATTTAGTATATCAAATAAGCCTGATTCATTTGACATTTATTTTTATACAGCGAGGGAACAAATCTTTTGAGATGTTCCAGAGACCCTCTAGAAAATCCCAATTAGTTCAAGATTGAAAAGACTTCATTTAGAATTTGATTTTTGTGAAGTTTGGCAGGATCATAGGTCACTGTGAAACAACACTTAGTTATCCATTTAACTAAAGTGAGAAAGACTTCGAAGGAAATATAAAAAGTTACGTAATTGTAAAAAACAGAAAAAACAAACAAAAAACTGGAGCTCTTTTCATATTGAGAAGACTGGGTTTTCTTAAGTAATCAAAGACGTGATAAACAGAGTAAAGCATAGGAAATTATTTTTGCAAGACACAAACTCTGCTTTCCGGGCAGATTACATAAAAAACAGACTACTTAAAAAAGCTTTCTTTACAATTTCTTATTTAAGAGCACACCAGTAACCTAAGGAAACTTTGTTTTAGCAGAGAAAAAAACAAATTCTGATTTTGCACTAGTGTACTTTTGATATTAAATTTAGAAAAAAAACTTAAATAAATGTATTCCAATCTTAGCCAGCCTGGCCACACATAAAATTCCTTTCCCAAGATTCCTTCTACAACTTTTTTAAATTTCCATTCAGATTTTGTCCTCTCTTTTTCCCTCTCTTTCTCATTCTGGAATAAATAGCCCTTTTACTTTAGAGCAAAATTACTTTCTCTTTTCTCGTACCAAAAAATATATATAGAGAGATATATACATATATCTCTCTCTATATATATCCTTCATACCTTTCGTTATCCAAAAAAACCACATTCTACTTTCGTACATAGTTGTTTTCTTTCACTCTTACTATTTCTAAGTAGTTTTAATTGACGAGAATTTTTAATCCTAGAAACTTAATTACTGGTGAAAACTAAGAAGTAAGCAACTGTGGACTGTTACACTAGCATTCTGTGGATTAGCAACTTATAAATACATTTCATAATTGCTAAAAGTATATTCTTCCTCATAGTAAATTTTTCCAAGTGGCACAAAGCATGTTTATTAATAGACTTAAATATCTTTAGTTCCTCTATAAAAGGAGGGCAAAAGCGATAAACTTATGTTTAGTAATTAATGTTAGTTATGTTTAGTAACTAAAACTTATGTTTTAGTAATTAAGAGTGTTTCATCTTATTTGAAAATGATCTATATATTCATTGAATACCCATCATTTGAGTTATCATGTAATTTTAAGCTTTCAAGTTACCAGAAAGATTTTGAAAACTATTTTTAAGCATACATACATTGAAATGTTCATTTATAGACTTTTATCTTACATCTATTTAATTTACTTGCTCTTAACAATTATGTTTAGATTACTCATGAAAATTTTGGAGATGTTAAACAGCTAACCATCATCTTAGTTATCTTTCTTGCTGACAAATTCTGTAACAGAGGTAACATAACAGCTTATTTGACTTTTAATAAACCTAAGTAGAAAAAAAGTCATGTTTCCACATTATATGTTTAATTCTAATAAGTCTGAAGACATGCCTGTTTTAATTACATTAAAACAAACTTAAACTAGCTTTTATTTGCCAAAGATTATCCTAGGTCATGTGAACTTGAAAAACACTTGGGTTAATTTCTATATTTCTGAGAGTATACTTGATTTATACAAGTGCCTAATTTTCTTTAAGCCAATTAAATGGAGCTCTTTACAAAATAATTTAGGCATTAGCAACCAGAGGTAGAAAAAAAATCACATATCTATAACATACATATAATTCATAGACATACATAAATTTATAGACAGACATAAACAGAGATCTTATCAATTTTGTTTTAAAATTTTAGCTATGAAACATGTATGATAATGCAAAACTCATTAGTTCATAAAAGAACAGTTGGATCCAAATTGTGTTTCAGACAGATGGAATAAGTTAAGTTACCTGCTCAGATGGTTACACTTTTTACTAATATTGATGAAGACTTTTAAGATTTTTCTTTCTTTTATTTCCAAATAGACTTTTTTTCTCTTTTGTTTTTAAAGATTTTATTGGGGAAGGGGAACAGGACTTTATTGGGGAACAGTGTGTACTTCCAGGCCTTTTTTCCAAGTCAAGTTGTTGTCCTCTCAATCTTAGTTGTGGAGGGTGCCGTTCAGCTTCAAGTTGTTGTCCTTTCAGTCTTAGTTGTAGAGGGCGCAGCTCAGCTCCAAGTCCAGTTGCCGATGCTAGTTGCAGGGGGCACAGCCCACCATCCCTTGCAGGAGTCGAGGAGTTGAACCATCATCAACTTTGTGATTGAGAGCCCACTGGCCCATGTGGGAATCGAACCAGCAGCCTTCAGAGTTAGGAGCATGGAGCTCTAACCTCCTGAGCCACCAGGCCGGCCCTTTTTTCTCTTTTAATAGCAACTAGCTCCCTGAAGTTTGCATTTCAAAGAGATAGCACTTTGTTCCTTAGAGAAGACTCAGTAGAAAACATTTACACATCAAAGACATGGGAAAAGGAAATTCCTCCTAGAGTGACTTTTGTTTCCTAAATTCAGAATTTTTACAACTACAAACCTTTTGAGATAAATAGGGGAGGTTTTGGGGCAGGCAGCTTTTATGTTCCTTTTTTTAAATTTTTTATTGGGGAATATTGGGGAACAGCGTGTTTTTCCAGGACCCAGCAGCTCCATGTCAAGTCGTTTTTCAATCTAGTTGTGGAGGGCGCAGCTCACTGGCCCATGTGGGAATCCAATTGGCGACCGTGGTGTTATGAGCACTGAGCTCTAACCAATGAGCCAATCAGCCGCCTGCTTTTATGTTCTTATA
The DNA here is from genome assembly GCF_057876585.1 of Rhinolophus sinicus. NCBI lineage: Eukaryota > Metazoa > Chordata > Mammalia > Chiroptera > Rhinolophidae > Rhinolophus > Rhinolophus sinicus. The sequence continues at coordinate 179,977,091 of NC_142517.1, read as the reverse complement.
GAGACTTAATTTTTAAAGCAAATATAGTTGTTTTAATTCCTTAAAGAACTGGGTTACAACCTGAATGATATCAAAGTTCAGGCCCACTCATGAAACTATGTTATCTTCAACTTGCTTCTTTATATTATGGAGGTCTTCAACTAAGATAGAAATAAAAAATTTCTGTATTCTAGATTTTGAGCTGTTTGACTTTGGAAATTCCCCCCATCCCCCTCCCTTTGTGGGTACATAGTTTCATTTTAGCTTAAGGGGAGAAGTCCCTAAAAATGTTCCAACCAGGCTCTGAATATCAACTTCCAATTTAGCCAATTTCTGACCATAGAGCTACTTTTTAAAAAACTCCCTTCAAATATCTTGTCAAGTTTCAGCCAGGACGGACAGTAGATATTCCTGGCAGTATTGAACAACCTCATGGGTGCCAGAGGTGTCCCCAAAGAGGGTACAAAAGACACTACCATCCCAAGATCCAGAGCTACTCCCAAAGATAACCAAAAGAAAGAAGGATTAGGACAAACAAGAAGGCAATAACTAATGTACAGTATGGTGGTTATAGATAATAATACTGTATTGTATATTTGAAAGTTGCTGACAGAGTAAATCTTAAAAGTTCTCATCACAAGAAAAAAATTTGTAACTGTATGGTAGATGTTAACTAGACTTGTGTAAGGATCATTTCACAATACATACAAATATCAAATCATGTACACCTGAAACTAATATAATGTTATATGCTTATATCTCAATAAGAGAAAATAACTGTTCAATTTTTTTTAAAGGGCAGCAATAGCTGTGCCTGGGAGAGAAAAGGATCAGTAAATAATGGGTACTCCAAAACTAAATTCACAAGAGTCTAAATTTGGAAAGGAAGGGATAATCTGAAATTTTACCTTCCTTTCTTGATGGGAAGTAGAGAGATCAGGAAGAGCTGACTCTAGTCAGAATTCTCACCTTTTGTCAGCTTCTGCCATCTTTCCCATCTGTAAACACTGGAATGAGTCACGTTTAAAGTATAGTTTCAGTATCTACCAGCATTTGACAAAAAGTTTTTCCATTAATTTAATTTTAGTTTCCTCATAGCTGTTTAAGGGCACAACTGTTGTTTGCTGGAGAATCCCTCAAAGTCTTGTCAACCCTGGGAGGGGCCCATATAGGGTTCCTCCTTTTCAGGTAGATTTGGAGATGTTCTAATTGCACAAAACTTTCAAGGATCATCGTTTTTCCAGTGTTTTGGTTAATTGCAGGTGAGACAGTGATTTCTGGGCTAGTGTCTTGATGATGGACCCCCTGTGAAGGTACAACAGCAGAGGCTCAGGTATTGATTTAGGATTCTGGACTTGAAGCTGTGATTTAGGTTTCTGGACTTGGAGCTGTGGCTTTGAGAAGAACTTTGTTTATGGTCTTATAGTCACTTCAGAGTGGAAAGGCAATTCAGATAGAGGATTAGTTGATGCTGAGTACTCAGCTAAAGGAGGACAGAGAGGGAGTAGGAGGAGTCATTAGTCTTAAAATCTTTGTTAATTTTTCATTAGCCTTTGGCAGTCAATCTTGAAATGAAACTATTTTGGAATTGTGAAGCCTTTTGCAGACTTCTGCATACCAATAAAATAGATATTCGATTCTGTTTGTTGATTTGGGAAGCCTTGCTTTCAAGTATTCTTCTTAAATGAACAATCTTATCTAATTGCAACATTCCCCGTAATGGCCATTGTAATTCTAGGTTGTCTTAATAAGATTTTTTTTTTTTTTTGCCATTTTTATAGATACATACAGCTTTCAGGACCAAAGTTCTTAGACATAAAATAAGGAGGTTTCCTGGAAGGTGGAATGCTTAGTTCTTTCAAATTTGAGAATACCATTTCTAAGCTAATGCTCAAGTTAAGCATTGAGTCTCTTGGAGCCAAATTAAGACTTGAGAGGAAGGTGGTTGTGGGTTAGGGATTTTGTGATGTTTTATAGTCTTCCTCATTACATGGACATTTTCTTGAGGTTGCTGGGTGATCTGGTGTCAATTTAACCTGTCTCATGACCAATTTATCTTAGCACAGGGGTCTTAGATTTAGGTGGCAAGCATTCTAACAGGTTTTAAGTGCTCAACCAATGCCCTCTAATTTTTCAGCTTTGGCTTCCAAGATTCCCATCAACAATAAATCTATTATTCCTTTCACAAAATTTCTTTATAGTGGCAGATACCCTATGGCTTTTAATGATCTGACTGTGCCCACTTAGATTTTGATGTTCTGTTGGTCAAAAAAGTTTGCATTTTTTGCCTTACTTTATTTCTAGAAGTCCCTGTTAGTCCATCAGTGGCTGCCACCTACTGTGGAGTCCCAATGTAACTGTCCCAGAACCTTTTCAGGATCCCAAAACCTTTCTGGGAACTTTAATAAACCTCTTTCCTTAAAAAAAAAATTGGATAAAATTTGTTTGGATCTGAGAGCTGCACACAAGAGAGTAGCATTCAAATCCATGAGCGACTTACCACCTTTGGTGAATTCAAAAATTTCAGTGGATACCTTGCCTATACCTTGTCCCTCAACCTTTAGCAGTCAGCTTCCTATCCTTGTTGCCAAAACTGTTAAAATGTAAAGAAGACAGTTTAGGTGATATAAACAAATTGTAACACTTCCTGAATCAGGCTATTAATCAAACTCTTGAGAGTGGCAACTGCCTGATTCATGTAGTATTAAATAAGTTAAGTTTGTTTGTATCACCTAAATTGTCTTCTTTAAACATTTCAACAGAACGTAGGTCACAGATATTTGCATAAGATTTTTTTAAAGTATCAGATTGTTAAATATATAGTGCATAGGGGGATCGAGTAGGATGGGATATATAATTTTTTTACTAGCAAAATTTTTAAATTTAAAATCCATTTTCATTTTAGAATAAATGATCATGAGAATTGTGCATCATTGTTACTTGGAGCCATAGATTCCAGTATTGTCAATTGTAGAGATGACAAAGGCAGGTAAGTGATGCCTCTTTTTGTGATGAATCTTAGTCTCTGTTTTGTGGTTTCAGAGTAGCCAAACATCTTTTTTTTCCCCATTGAAAAAGTAATATATAAGCATGGTTTTAAAATTTTAAATATTATAAAGAATATATAATTAAAAGAAATGTTCCTCTTAGCCCAGAAACCCCAGCCTCTTCCAATGAGGAAGCCACTTTAAACTGTTCTTTCCAAATTTTTATGTTCTCCCAAATATTTTCTACACATGACTACAAACATATATAAAAATATATATGCTAATATTCCTTTTATGCAAATAGAAGTATTCTATAGCAATGCTCATCTTTTAGTATGTCTTGGAGATCTTTCCATACTAGAACATAAAGATTACCATTTTCTTGTTAAAGCTTCGTATTATTCATTTGAACAGATATATTATAATTTAATCACCCTGCCCTCTGTTGAAGGGCATTTAGGTTGTTTCCAATATTTTGCTATTCCAAAGAGTGGTGCAATGAACAGTCTACTACTATATGTATGTGTTCATATGACCAAGTATATCTAGGAGATAAAGTCCTGGAAGTAGAATTACTTTGTTAAAAGGTCAGTAGTTTTTAATTTTGACACATAATGCCAAATTTTCCTTCCAAAGAAATCAACTATCCACATTAGATGATGTGGGCTCTTAAAAAATTTAAATAGCCAATTATCTACAATTTTAAGGCTTAATTTTGAATGTATCTTTATCAAAGATGAGAGAGAAGTCACTGGAATTCAAGATTAAAAGGGTCAGTAAAGATGCTAATTTCAGATGTACAGTGCATTGGTCGTGTATCTACACAGTCTAATAATATGGGATGTCAACTATAATTAAATATATATGTAGTCACGGGACATGGAGTACAGCATAGGGAAGATAGTCAATGGAATTGTCACAGCTATATATGATGTCAGAGGGATAGTAGTTTGAGGGAGGGGAGTTATCACTTTGTGAGGGGTGTAAATGTCTAACTATTACGCTGCTTTGTACGCCTGAAACTAACTTTAAGAATTGGGGAAAAAGATGCTAATTTCATTACCAGAGTCACCACCTTTCCCCTCCAGGTAGATGACACCCTAGTGCCCACCCTGAATGGCCTTTAAAGGAGACCTGATCATTATCTCTATATACTGAGAAGTTTGAAATCCCTACGACAACACCATGCACATGTTTCTCAGGCATTTGCAGAAAGAGAGTGTGTTAAGTTTAAAGGAAGTTAAATCATGCTTGTTTTAAATTGCTAGGACACCGCTTCATGCAGCAGCATTTGCTGATCACGTGGAGTGCTTGCAGCTACTTCTGAGACACAATGCTCAAGTGAACACAGCAGACAATTCGGGGAAAACAGCACTGATGATGGCTGCTGAGAATGGGCAGGCAGGCGCTGTGGGTATGTGCTTGATGTGTGGACTGCACATTTATGCTTCTCCAAAACCAAAGTAACGTAAAATCAAGAAATCAATTATCTTTTTGGCTTGTACATGTAAAAAACAAACAAACACAAATGTTCTATTTAAGCAACCAGATTCTACTTGCTAATTGTCTGCAGTCCTCCGTTACTTGATGGTTGATGGACCTATCAAAGTGAGCCAACCTTTCTGCAGTGAAATGTCTTGACATTTAGAAGCCAAATATAACAACAGAATCATTTTATCTGAAAATAACGAAACTGTAAAGACAATTAAAAGTAATGCCTATAGACCTTGGATTTGGATAGAACAAGTATCACAATAAATTACTCCTTTTTTCATTAAAAACATTAAATATTACGTGAGCTGTGCTAATTTAAAAGTTATTGTTTCTGTAGCAGCTTCTTCAAAATGCATGTAATTGGCATGTAGTCTGAGTAACTCTCTTTTGGCTTTTTCTATAGATATTTTGGTGAATGGTGCCCAGGCTGATCTGACTGTAAAGGATAAGGACTCGAACACACCCTTACATTTGGCTTGTAGTAAAGTATGTAAATGAATTTGAGTCACTGTTATTTAGTGTTACAATAATTATAACACTTACATTCTGTCTATCTCAGAAGTGTGTATCATGGCTTTTAATTCAGATGTACATTTTCCCAGGATGTTGTCAACTCGAAACAGAATCAAAGGGGGAGAGGCAAAGGCAGGCCCAGATAGGAGTGGGTGGGGATATGCTTTTCATGGCATTTGCCACTTGCATCCTTGCTGCAGTCTGACTGATGCTGCCACTGCATCTGTCTCCATGGTTGTGGAACCTCATTTTGGTTTTAAACACAAGTTAGGACCTTAGATATATGGCTTCTGAAATATGAGCAGTTTTACTTGTTTTCATTTGAAGGTATTGTAATAACACAGACAAAAAAATATTCTCCTGTGAGGCAAATAAACATGTTCATGTGCATGTCTGCCCTCTCCTTTTTTCTGGTGTCTAGTTCAATGCCAAGGCTGCACTTAGTTTTTGTTTTGTTTTGTTTTGTTTCTAATAGCTTTGTGTTCACATGTAGTTCAAGGTCCCTGCTTCCATAAAAAATAAATGATATATGTAAATGTATGATTTTACAAAAGTGGGATCATACTACTTTATAACCTGCTTTTGTTAATGAGTCACATATTTTGAATATCTTTCTTTTAGACATATTATAGTGTTTTAGAAACTGTGTGATATTCTACTTTAGAAATATGCCATCCTTTGTTCAACCCATCCCTATTGTTAGACATTTGCTTGTTTTCAGATATAAGCTACTATAAATAATATTTGTGGAGAAATCTTTCTTTAGGAATCCTTACTCCTTTAAAATAAATTCTTAAATATGAATTATTGACTCTGAGGCTATGAACATTTTAAAGAGCAAATTACCCTGTAATGAAGTCACAGCCATTAACACTCCATCAGCAGTGCATCAGAATGGAACCTCCATGGACATTTCTAAAGTTGTATTTAAGGGTCTCCCTTATGAAGCATTAGAGTCTGACGCCACTTGACACCAGTGATAGTGGTTTATTTCAATACAGTTACAGTATTACAGGTGTCATCTATACCAAGTGGTACAAGGAGTCTCTGCTCTTCCTTTCATTGCTTGCGTTTTCACACTTCATGTTCTAGGAAGCTCATGGAAACCACAGAAAGTGCTCAGTTTCATGAAGTTTACTTCAAGGTGTAGTTTTCATGAATAGAAGTGTAATGCTATTAAAACTTTATTATGCCATTGAATCACCTGAAGATCTTGTTAAAATGCATCTTCTGACTCTGGTAGCTCTGGAGTGGAGCCTAAGATGCAACATTCCTAACTCCCAGGGTATACGATGCTGCCACTCTGCAGGCCACACTCTGAGGAGCAAGGGCGTAGGAAGCCATGACCCCTTAACAGGGCGCAGGCCTGAAATCACGAAAGGGTCTCTGACTTATCAATTGAGTTTTTTAAATGATCAACCATCTGTTGTGATAAAATTCAGAGATAATTTCTCTTGGTTGAGGAAGAAATAAATGAGCTTACTTGAAAAAGAGTCCTTTCACAATGCAGGGCAGTAAATGGTGAGTGATACAGATAATAGGAGTAATGGGAATTCCAGGGGTAGATGGATGGATCACTGCAGTGATCATTGAAGACTTGAGAAAGGAGATGGGACTTGACTTATGTTTAAAAAGTAATGTTGAAGAATACTCCTAATTCTATTCTGTTCTAATTCTATACCAGCTGACCTAGCTGAACTAGTATCTGTTTCAGGTCTCTGGACATTAATTCTAAAAATTATTTTAGAAATATTATTGTTTCAGGTCAAATTTATATGAACCAAGTTCTAGTACACCTTATTCAGAATCTTGGAGCATCTAGGGCCCTTTAACTATTTGCTTTTTAAAAGAAAAAAAAAATTACTCAGACAATAGCTTTATAAAATGTGTTTAGGTGGAGGATGTTCATTTTAAATTTACAGCATAATGAAATGATTTTTCTGGAATTTTTCAGTGTCTCTGTCCAGTGTTTCTTAATCATTTTTTTTTTCTTTGTCAGGGTCATGAAAAATGTGCCTTGTTAATACTTGACAAGATACACGATGAGAGCCTTATTAACGCAAAAAATAATGCACTGCAGACGTAAGTGTGACTACTAAAGTTTGACTCAGATGCAAATTCATAGTCATTTGTTCAACACCGAATGTGCTATGTTTTGGGCCTGGCTCGAGCTGGGAAACACAGTGCTGAAAGACACAGACCTTCATGTTTAGTCACATACCTACAAATATTGACCAAGCTAGACATTTTTAGTTAGAATCTGTATTTTGATATGCCTTCGCAGAAATTTGTGAGATCTGTGTTTTTCTTTGCTGTTATTTCTATGATAATATTATAAACATAGTGGATGGTTAGAAAAATCTTATGGTCTGGCATATTTGGGGAAACTACTTGTATAAATGTGTTAGCATTATGTATTCTTACTAAAAAAAAATGAGTTTTATAAATCAGGTTCCCAGAATATATTTGAAGAATTTCTAAGCTATTTGTCTTAATTATATTTTAATGTAATTCAGTGTCATCCTCAGTGTGAAAGATCTAAAAGCTGCTTTATTTTCTATTTTAGGAAATTAGGCGTTTGTTTTAAGGGCACAGGAATATTAGATTTTTTTTTTCATTAAGATTCTTAAGTAATATATAGCAGAATATACTGCTATATTCTTTAAGATATTTTAAATTCAGTAAAGTATAATTTAGTGCATTTCGTAATAGGTTTGAGGTTTGAGATTATATATCTGGGTGATATTAACTAGTCATATTGATTAACTGTACAAAACAGTGATTCAAATACTGGAGTAGATATGAAGGGGTAAGGAAACTTCTAGAAAACACACCAGAGCTTGAGTTTTTCTTTTGGCTTCCTACATACTGTCATCGAGGTTGTGTGAGATGTGGTGTATTTGTTGTATCTGCAGAGAAGAATTCTGGGACAACATGAGAACAGTTGAATCATTATTAGCGACTGGAAAAGATCTGGTTAACAAATCCCTTTTTTTTAAAGTCTAAGCGTTCATATACTACTTACAGATTCTTAAGTATTTCCTTCCTTTTATCAACACAGGCTACCCAAATGACACATTTTCATACACATATATATCACAGCTGATGCTCCGTGTTCTTTTTGCAGACCCCTCCACGTTGCTGCACGCAATGGCTTGAAGGTAGTAGTTGAAGAGCTGCTGGCCAAAGGGGCCTGTGTCCTCGCTGTAGATGAAAACGGTAAGTGGAAAAAGCAAACAATTACTGCAGGTACTTTCCCTATGTTGTGAACCCAGAGGAAATGAGACATATAGGAGCTAGTTAAAAAGGCCGTAGGAATTCTCTCTCCCTTGGAAGTTCCCTGTGTGTGCGAAATCAAACAAGGAGAATTTGTCCTGTCTGTCTTTGTAAAATACAGAGTCTACCTGTAGACCACCAGTGCCTTCCATTGTGCATGTAATGTCAGCAGCTGGTCTCTGACTCCTCAGCGTGGTGATTAAAATATTCTAGACATGCTAAAAAGCTTTCAAGGTGGCATTCGCAATTCTGATCGCATACGCTGAAGAGTTAGGGATTACACATCATTAGTGCATGCTCAAGGGCTCAAATGAAAACCAGGTCTTTGTATTTCAGTTCATTCTGAGATCAAACCTTTTTTTTTTTTTTTTTTTTTTTTAAGAAGAGATCAGAACTCATATTCCCAGTATGGATATTTGGGGAACATGAATAAAACTTTTAAATTAATGTCTAGGCTTGAAACTTCTCCTGATCTATATAACATTCCTTCTCTAAATGAACTCACTCTTAACAGAAGCCTTCTACTCTGCTTCCTAAGAAATTTTGAAAGCTAATGAACACTAGAATTGTATTAAATTGCCATTTTAAGCACAATGCCTATTAACCTTGGGGAGCAAAAGAGGAACTTCTGGATATTTATGAATTAAGTAGTTTTTTAAATGTGGCATTAATTGTGGCATTTGATTAAAGTATTATAATAAAATGTATTAACGTAACTCAATTAACTGCTTATTACAGGTATTGGAATTAGCAGCTCATGCCTATTTCTCAGAAGTAAGCAGCCATATGACATCATTAGCTAACTCCTATTAGTTTTGGTTTTGCAGCCCCATTTATCCTAGCATGTACCCTGCTCTGTCCCCAACTTGATTCATGTAGGAGGCGCAGAAAGTTCTCTATTACTCCATCTCCTTTGTTTTCCTTCCTCACTTTCCCTCACTCCCTTATCACTAATATATACCTTAGGGTTGGTGTGCAGAGGCCCATAGTTTTTCTCCAAAATGACTAAAGAGATCAGAATAAATTAGTTGTGCTTCTCTGGTGTAAGTCTGAGACAACTGAGGCTCATCCAGCCAATAGGGACCTTGGGTCTGTCTCAGAACTTGGCGACCTCCCAAAGGCCTGGGAACATTTAGGGCAATTTTGTCCAACACTACAATCATAATTCTTTTACTCATTGCAGACATTTGTGGAGTAGAATGTTCACATACCTGTCCATTCTTATTTGTTTTTATACCAGGGAAGGAATAATCTGTGAAAGAGGGTGAAGGGGAAGCAGAAATGGGGTCAAGTGCTGCTAAACAAAACAACAGAAAGTTACGTTTTATTGAGTCAGTTCCTCTGAATAAATGAGTGAGTAGTAGTAGGAACTTCGGACAGCAGAGAGGACAGGCTGACCCTTTCAGAGCAGTAGAATCAAGGTGGAATAAGGTAATAATTACATCAAAGAATGTAATTTTATCTCCCCACGGCACCTGTTTCACGCATCCAGCTAGTTTTCCCTTCTGGACTGGACCCATCAAATCTAAATGGGAGAGAATGACACAACTCTTTGTCAACCATAGCAATTCTCCCACGTCTGTTATGTTTAGAATTGAGGACTTTGGTTGGCAGTGTTGCTATTTTTAACACTTCTGTTAAGTTTCTTTAAAATGATAGCACACTTTTAATTACAAACAACCTGTGCCTTCCTATGTCTTTACTCAAATAATTCCATTTCTCTAAAACCAGTTAATTGGCGTATACTTATATAAAGTGTATACAGAGGGTGCCAAAAAAAGGTATACACATATTAAGAAAAGAAAAAAGTATATTAAAATTACACTGATGGCGACCACTTTGAGTACTTCTTGTAATTGCAGAAGTCAAACATGACTTGTATTCATCTTTTGTTACCGGTATATAGTAGTATTACAATTTTAATACAGTTTTTTCCTTTCTTAAAATGTGTATACATTTGTTTTGGCATCCTCTGTATATAAAGTGACAAAGCTGCATGACTCACTTTTACAGACATCTGAGTTTTATTATCTTTTCTAATCTGACACAAGATTACCTACCTACGATGGAAAGTCATTGTTCTCAGAATGAGAGTGCTGTGGCCCTCGCCCGAGGCGCATGGTGTGTGTGTGCTCTCCAGTGGAAGCACCTTCCTGATTGTCCTGCTGTTGTTTTTTGTGGAATTGTGTCCCACTCCCACTCCCTCATGTTTCTGTTCACTAAATGAAGACTGGAATTCTGCCTAACTTCAGATAATATATAGTGCTTGTTGTTATGTAAGCTGAAAAAATAAACCAAACAACCCTTCATAAAACGTCTCCCCCTCCAGTCCCCTCTAGCCTCACCCCTAGCATGACTCGTGGGAAGTAACCCCTCCTTTTGCCTGGCATGATTGCTAACTCAACATACATCTCCGAGAGTGAGGTCATACGAGATGTACTGTGGAATGCTCACACTGCCTCTGGATTTCCCAGACTAACCACTGCCTTGTCTGCATTTACGCCCAGGTCATACCCCGGCCCTGGCTTGCGCTCCTAACAAAGACGTGGCTGACTGCCTGGCCCTCATTTTGGCTACCATGATGCCTTTTTCTCCTTCCAGTACAATGACGGCTGTCAACTTCATTTGTTTTAAAAAAGACAATTTGAACAGGACGACCCTCTCCAATCTGGGGAGCATGGTTAGCCTGTGCAGTAACAACGTAGGCTCGGAGGATGGGTACAATGAAAATGATTCTGATTCAGAAACGTTTTGACTTTGGACTGTAGAAGCTTTTTCTTGATCAACCATGTTGGAAAAAGGGAAAGAAGCTTGAATTCCAGGTTGAGGTTGCGTCCAAGTATTACTATGGCCTCGAGCTTCCAGAAGCCAGTAGAGAAGGAATTAATCAAATGGAGGGAGGGCAGCTAAGCTGTAGGGCAAAGCACTCACACAGATGGCCCAAATTTTTATTTGTTTCATGTTTTCCTTAGATGTAAGATACTTCTGTGAAAGTCTACCTCTCATTTTTAAGTAAAGAATAAAAAATGCACTTAATTTTTTTCTTTGAGCATAATGCACCAAGAGGGAACTGTTTTCCTATAAAGTGGGTTTTTTTTTGTTGTTGTTGTTTTTTTTTGGTTTTTTGCCCTCATGTACTCACTTGGCAGTGAGTTCTCAGAAGTATATCAATGTGACATTTATGTCCCCCAGGAGGGGAAAGGAGGGGTGGGTAGGAAATGCCTCAAACCTCTTCTCACTTTGATGTTTACTTCCTCACTAGAAGCCAAAGGTAAAAGTGTTCATCTTCCTGTAATAATGCCTGTAATAATGTTTTTAAGGGAGTCCAATTACTCATATACTCTCTATAGTAAGCACTTAAATATCCAGAACTTCTTTCTGAGGATATTTGTTAAAGTTGCCAGATGAAGGGGAAAATTCACTGAAAACTGAACTTGCTTTTTTTTTATTTAACATAAATATGGCACCCAGTGCTTCCCCATAACAAGCCTGTGACTTATTTTCACTCGAGTGATTGAATCCAAATCTATCTAACAACATTTCAGGTGAAAATTATATTGCACCAAAACTTGGAGACATATGCAAGTTTAATATGAAACTACCCTTTATTGATTCGTCTTTAAATCAAAATATTAACTTTTTAAAAACATCAGGACCATCAGCATTGTTCATCAATAGTAAATGTTCAATGAGCTTCTCAGTAAAGGTCATGCCAAGTGAGTGGAAGTGTGACTGCAAAAGGGAACAAAGAAAATGAAAGGAGGAGGTAGAAATGGGTGATGTGGAAATTAAAGCCAATTGGTAGTTGCTTGATGATGAAATCAACACAGTACTGTGTCTGCTCCCTCTGCCAAAGCTTCTAGGTCAAATGGACCCCGTTCCGCACCTGGAATAGCTGTACAAAAAGAAGAATGAGACTGTTTAAAAATTATGCACATACACGCGTGCACATATATGTGTATATATAGCTATATATGTATGTCTGTAGTTCATCAACCAGCTATACATGAGGACCAAATGCTTCAGTCTAAAATAGAAGATTTAAATTGTTTTCCTTCAAAATGAAAGTGAGAACTGAAGTAACTTTTCTACGGAGTTAAAAATGTAATCTTTTTGTGTAACAGTCTTTGTTGTATTTTATATTTCTTATGACAGAGATTTCTAGTTGATGGTTTAACATTTGTAACTGATGATGTGTTGACCACGGCTTATTTTTTTGCCAAACTAAAGAAAATGTTCATATACTTTTGATGTGAATGTGTTTATATTTATTTGAAATGAAACAAATGCCTAGGAAACATCCTTTGTTTGTTCTCTCTTTTAATTGCTGTGTGTCTTACTTGGAATAACAAAAAAGCAGAAAAATACATAGGGGCCTCCATGGGCTAGCCAGCAGTTCTGGGGCCAAGCCCAGCACTTCCACTGCTAAGGTTTCCAGCCGACCCTCGGGATCTCCCAATTGATTGGAGAGGAGTACAACATCCATCGCCCAGCTCCAGTCGGTAGCCAACGTAGAGCTTAGAAGACACTGGAGTCCTTATGCTCTTCTGTCAGATGAAAACTGAAGCATATAGTGGATCATATGCACAAAGGGGGCCAAAAGAAAGGTACAGAAATTATCCTAAATAGTACACTGAAATCTCACAGGGTTACTGTAACCTGATGGGAAACCATATCAGTGTGTGAGCACAGTACCTAGAGGAGAAATAAAATCACCAGCTCAAGTGCTATTTTCTACTTGAGGAAGAGACAGGAAAGAAACATGTTGCATTAGGACAGTGTTCTCCGACCATTTTATAATCGGTTCCATTTTCACCCTGGAAATTTCTATTTCATAGTGTATGTGAACAGTGTTCTATCATATCTGGATCAAATACAGATCTGTATTATATTTTTCATCTAACTGTAAAAGACTTTGATCTTCTTTTAATATCCTGGGTTTAATTAAAAACTCATGTTGTGCACTTCACAAATGAGAATTTGTTCAGAAGACTTACAGAATTGGAATTAATTTCATTGAAAATTTTCAACACCACCAACACTGCATTTTTAATTCTTGGTGTTGTGTTCCCCTCCTTCCTCTATCCTTTTTTGTTTGATTAGAGAAGATGAATTTTTTAAAGTAGATACATTGCTGATAAGAAATAATGACCTTATCTTTACCAAAACACTGAAAATAAGGGAGATCCAATACTGAAGAAGCACGATGCTGCCGTGTCTTTTTCCAGAAATGAATGGAAATCTGGCTCAGTTGGCGTTTAAAGCAGGAAATGAAATCCCTGCTTTTAATGGCGAAGCAGCATTAACATTTTTCCTGTAGAGTAGCGCAGAGAACAAGGAACGTCGTTGTTGCACCAACGCGGTGACGGCCCTGTGACATTATCTCCATGGAGCTGAGTTTTGACTTTTCTCCCTCACTTATTGATAGAATGAAGGAGGACAAAGGAACAAAATGAAATCATGCTAACTATGAACTGTTTATTGAACCAATCTCTTCTTTTACTCCCTCCCCACGAGGCCAATTATTTTCGTTTAAGAAAGGACTTTAAAAACTATGAGTTCTCTGTTTTTCAAGTACATCTCTTAGAAATAAAAATGGATTTGCAACAAAACTTTCTAAGAAAAAAAAACACAGAAAACATGATGCTTTTTATGGAGTCTTAGTTATTTAGTGCTTTTACCTGAATGTGTTATTTTTAGACTGTATTTTAACCACAGCCACAGGGATCGTGTTTCATTGCACTTAACCTGTTCAACAGTGTCTGCCTATCCTTGGTAAATACTATCTCCAAATTGCCTAAAATCTGCTATGATTCTACAGTAAATAGCTCAGGGGATTTCTATTTATCACTACTAAAAGGGCACCATAGTATGTTTTGGTACTTTAGGCAGTAAACAGCTGCTTGATTTATTATGTTATTATTAAATTGGAACAAGAACATCAAATGGATTTGCTGCACTAGTTATTCTTTGTACTGTTTGAGCAACTTGGTTTGCTTATCTGTTGCGTTGGTTGAAGAACTCATCCCTTTTTTGTCTTGTAATATGAAGTTAGAGTGCCTTTTTATATTTGTATAGTCTGAAAATGTTCTGTGAAACGTTTTGTATTTTTTTTCATTTGAGTGTTATCAGAGCAATATAATACCAGTGAGTTTTCATTTCAACCTTTCTCCGAATGTATAAAGTGTCTTTTTTTCCTATTTCCCCTTTCATCTGCTTTGAAATGAAAATGAAAATGCCGAAGTTTTCTATAGGAGTTATATTTGATTTTGCAGTGCTGAAATGCTTTCTTCTTACAAAACTGTAAACCATAGGTCAGTGTCATAAGGGAAAAGCGTTTTAAGATAGTGACAATCTGAGTGTGTGTACAAAATGTAATTCTATGCGTTTCTTATGCAGTGATCTAAAAATTCAAAGCAAATATCTTTTGTTTGGTAGTTCGTCTATATATTTTATGCTTCAGCATGTGCAATATATCTTTGCAAAGCACGATGATACCAATCTGGTGCCAGTGTTATATTTTGCATAACATATTTGTAACAGCATAAACTATTGTTTGATGATTTCAGTGGGATTTTGTCTGTAATGTTTTCTTATGTAAATTGGAGTTGAAGGACTCTGGTAAATGTCATGACTGTAAAAATGAGGAAAATGACTTTCAGTTTAGTGAATGACTTTGAACCAATCTGAATCTTCTCAAGCACAGTTTAATACTTTTTCAACTACTGAATGCTGAAAATGTAATGAAGTACTTAACTGTAATATACTATGGAAATGCATTCAGATGGTTATTTTTACAAATAAAAACGGTACAAATATTGTTGCAATTTGTGTTGTCTTTAATTTTTCCAATTTATGCTAATTTTACCAATTATTCTGCTAATTGAAATCTTTATCCCCCACCACCAAAGCCAAATTAACCTTACGTTTTGAAAATAAAAGAAGTGCATCTCCAGATTTGCTATTTCTGTTTGTATCATCATAATTAGAGGAAATAATTTCAAACATGTATGTTTGTGTTGATTATATTTATTTATGCCTCCAACTTTTTCCATAAAGGATTTGAGCAGGCTTGCAACAAAAGGCATGTGATGAACTAGAAGTAGAAAAATTAAGACAGGGAAAAAGAATACAAGCAAATATAGAAACCATAAAATTTAGCACAACGGCTGTGACCAAACTTGCGTGTGTTCTAACCTTCCTTGCGTTCGAGGTAAGAGGGAGAAATGTGATAATTCTATAGATTGCTTATATCAGAAAGGTGGAAGCCTACTAGGTCCTCAAAATTGTGAAATCAACTGTGCTTATTTTTGTTGCTGCTACCGCTATCCTTCACAGCAACAAAGGCTTTATCTCTCTGCGCCTTCTCAAAGGTATCTATCAGATTTCCTCTCCATCTCACCATTCAAAATGTCTCCCCTTGAGTAGTAAGTTCAGGGACAGTTTAGAAGCGCTAAGGAACAAATTCCTAATGTAGAATTTCCAGCTGAGAAAGAGATTGGGGGGAGGAGGGCTTCCTGAGTTCCTCAAATCACAGTATCAGAATGTTAGCAATTCTTACAGTCTAGCCCAATCTCATCACCATTTTTTCATGAAGAAACTGAATCCCAGAGAAGTTATGCAATTTGCTCAAATTTGTGTAATTAATTATTTGAATGTACAACTTGTACCTATAAATGTTCTCTCTTCTATGCCTTCTTGCCAAACAAATGTTGTATGTGTTGTTGTTTTTTTAACTAGAGATGTTCAGAGAGGTTTTGCACTCTTCCCTATTCTTATTTATGCAAATATGCAAATATGACTGCTTTTTATTCTTGAAGATTGTAAAGCATGAGTCATATCACAGGTGAGTACTTTCTGTAGTTTGCAGCAGACTGAGATGAATATATTAGTAAGCTAATGCTGTGTAACAAATTACCTCAAAACTTAGTGACTTAAAACAGCAAATGTTTGTTATCTCACAGTCTCTGTGAGTCAGGAGTCCAGGCATGGTTTAGTTAGGTCTTCTGCCACAGGGTCCCCCACAGGCTATAGTTATGATGTCGACCAGGGAAAGATTCATTTTGAAGCTCGCTTATATGGTTGTTGGCAGGATTCTTCACTGGTTGTTGGACTGAGGGTTTCAGTTCCTCGATGGCCATTGGCTGCCCTCAGTTCCTTGCCAAATGGGCCTTTCCATAGGGCAGCTCACAACATGGCAGCTTGCCTCGTGAGAGCGAGCAAGCTGAGAAAAGCCAGAGAAAGAGAAAGACAGAAGTCACAGCTCTTTAACTGAATCTCAAAGTGACATTCTGCCATTTCTCCCATGTTCTATTCATTAGAAGACAGTTGCTAGATCCAACCCATACACAAGGGAAGGGGTTTACCAAAGGTGTGATACCAGGAGGCAGGGGGAATCACTGGGAGCCATTTCAGACGCTATTTACCACCCTGGGTCTATCACAGTGTCCTCCCACAGTACATCCTTACAGTAAGATAACTTATTCCCAGTCATTGCTAAAGAAATAGTTTACTTGACTTCCTAACTTCACCCTTTCATGAAAAACTTAGGGCTCCTGTAATTTCACCTGTGTTCTCCTAAGCAGGCAGAAAGGGGATAATGGCTTCCACTGCAATAATTATAGTGTTGCACCTCGATGTGGCACTTTGTCTTCAAACTGCTTGTCAAAGCATCCCTCTCTCTAATTCCACTCTGTAGGTATCGAATCCAGTACATCTATCCCTCACTTAACACACTTAATGTGTTCGAGAATTAGCTTGCCAGGCACGAAAGGCATTAAGCTAAAAGACTATTAACATAACATAAAAACATTGTGGGTAAAAGTGCTGTATGAATTGTCTCTTTAGCAAATTTCATACTGAAGGTGCAGTTGCTGGAAAATATAAAGCAGCAAAGATAATGGCTGTGCCATTCATTAATTTTCAAGCAGTCCAGGGGTTGATTGGAAATGCGTGGGCATTTGTGGCTGGCACAAGGATGGGGCAGGAGGGGTTGCTACTAGTATTTACTGTGCTAGCATTTATTTGTGTCCCGCCCAGCCCGGTATACAACTACGGCACCTTCAGGACCAACGCTCCCCCTTCTCGCTGCTCATCTACTTCCTCGCCTCTTGTTTCCGAATCATTTCTCCAACAATTATTTGTGAAGCTAGCCATACTTTAAAATCTATTTTCACAATGAATTAACAACATGCCCTTGTTTATGTAATACACATCCTCTCATAAAGAGCACTTACACACTTAAGAACAAGAACTTCAGAAGCAATTTTGAGGACATTTTTCCAGGAGAGGTCACATGCAGGTGAGTGGAGAAAAGTGCTGCACAGATTTGAGACAAATATTTAGTTCTTTTGTTACCAAACACACAAATGCCTGTGCACCCATGTACATTGAGATGGTTGTTTCTACTTCACAGGTGGGAAAAGCTGCTCACAGAGCTGGGACACTAGGCCCACCATCACACAGCAAGACCTGCAAACACAGCACTACTATCTCATATGGTGCCTTAGGCACTGGAAGACACAATTTCTGGGATACCATTTTCTACCTTTAAGTGACAATTTAATCCAGTATATTTAAATTCTAGGAGAATTTTATAACTTTCAAAAGTGAAAGTATTGAAGCAGTACTTACTGCCCAAAAAACTTACCTGTGTTTATATGCATTTGATGAAGCACCCAGCAAATCTGAGAACATTAATAACTCATATACCTTACAGTCAGGTTTCCTAAGAATTACAAACATTTAAGCTCAGATCTTAATGACACGAAGTTGCCAGTCATAGAAAGATCAGAGGAGAGAACATTCTAGGGAGAGGGAACAGCCAGTGCCAACACCCAAAGGTAGGAATGAGCTTGCCATGTTCCAGAAACAGAAATCAGACTGGTGTAGCTGGAGACTTATGGGGTAGGGGTGGCTGGTATGAGATGAGATCAAGAGTTATCTGAGCTAGATCTTCCACAATTTTATGAGTGAGGAGATGTGGTAGAAGTCCACTGGAGAAATTTAAGCAGAAAAATGGTTGTAGTCCTATTTCACTTTTACCGAAGATCACTCTGGCTGCTATAGAGAGACAAGAGAAGAGCCCTACTGACCAATTAGGTGGTCACGGCAATAATCTCGACAAGTAAACATAGTGGCTTGATTTGGTGTAGCAACAAGAGAAACAGAATGTAGCACATTTTGGGTACTCTTAAAGGTAGAGTTGACTGAATTTGGTGATGGTGTGATGTCAATTAAACAGTTTAGAATTTGAAGGAGAGACGGGGGCAGAAATTCTAGATGATCAGGGGACATTTCCTTGGGAGTAAATGGAGAGAGGGAAGAGCCCTGAACCGTGGGCACACCAACATTTTAGAGATCAGGAAGAGGAGAGGATCTAGCAGAGAAGACTAAGAAGGAGTGGCCAGTGAGGCATGAGGAAAAACGAGACCAAGCTACCTCTGAAACCTGGGAAAGGAGGTCACAGAAGAAGGAGTTTCAGGTGTATCTACTCTCTGAATCGCTCCTGGGCAAGCAAATAAGATGACAGAGAATGACAATTGGATTTGACAACACAGAGTTTCTTAGTAACCGTTGCAAAAACAGATACTTCAGAGTGGTTGGATCAACGGTACAAAGAGGATAGATTGAAAAGAGAAAGATGGGAGAAAGTGAAGAGAAGAAGGAAAATAAGGCAGTAGCTGGAGGAGAAAGTGGACACTAGGGAGGGTATTTGTTTTTTAAGAAAGGAGCTGCTGTAGTTTACTGAAGTTGAGAGGGATGTCTGGGAGAGAGCAGGAAGAACATTTGAGAAGGGATGGGAGGGTAATTTTGGAAAGAACATTTCAGTGCAGCAGAGGATTGCTGAGTAGGGCTTAGCACATTTGAGATTTATGACCATGATTTTAAAATGGTACCAGTCATCCTGGTGAGTTTTTCATTGGATGTTTGGGTTTAAACATAGGGTAAGTAGATAGTGGAATTTAAAAAGGGATAGAGCTTTGCCAGGTAAGTCCAAGTTGAGCTGTGGAGCTATGGTGCTTTCAACAGACATAATATATAGATCATGGATTCTAAACTGGTTAAGGAGGAAAGTGAAGACACGAAGAGGTGTTGGATAATGGAAAAGTGGTACAGTCACTGGACTGACGGTCTTGGTAAAATGGAAGAATTGCTGAGTTGTAACACCAGAGGTGGTGAGCTAAACATGAGATACTTGAAGTAAAGATTTGAGTGGTACCATTTTTATGATGACAAAGCCAAGGAAATAACTAAAAGAGTGGGTGGTTGAGAATGACTGAAGAAGAAAGCTTTGGAGGTGAAGAAGTCAAAAACTGACAATACAACAAATGGCTCACAAGCCATTTAACAGAATTTGAGTGAAATTGATGAGAAAATGAGGCCACTTCAAAACATCTATCATTCATACATTTTGCTTTAAGTAGATGTACACCCAGATCTGATTTATTATCAGACTGGAGTTTGGTTCCAGGATTAAGATGAAGCTTTTAAAGAAGTGATAATGGTCAAGTACATTTCTGTAAAAAACAAACAACAACAACAAAAGAAAAACCAACGACACAACAAAAACAAAACCAACCAGACCTTGACTATAATACAGTGGCAGGTTTTATGCCCATATGGTTTAACCTGAATGTGTTATTAGGCTCTCCAGAAAACGTGACAGATGGCTAATAGCTGCAGAATGAACAAAAGGAGTGTCTGGATCAAACATCTTAGTGATAGCAATGAGAAATTGAATTCTTCCCCTTGGGCCTTCCAGAGAGGACCAAAAAACTAAAATCATTGGAATTCTGTATTGCTCTTTAAGTGACAACTAGATTTGCTTTAAAATATTAACTTTTCCTGAAAACTCAATTTTTAACAAAAACAAAAAAAATAGAAAGTTAATTTGGGTTCATATGTAATTCTCTTTTGAATTTCTTTTTCCAGAAATGATTTCTCCCTTTCTAAGTCCATGCCATGTTTTTATTTTTACATTCTTTTTCAGGCCTGAGATTTACGACTTGCTATTTTACTATTACTTAAAATCTGTAAAAATTTTGTTACCTGGTAATTGATTGGTTGTCTGCTTAACTTCATTCACAAGGGTCTACCCATTAGTATGTAAATTGTGATTAGACTGCTGGGCCCATTTTGTGTTGGCATCGGTGTTAAAAATGCTGATAAAAAGCTCAGTTGGTACCATCTGGGAGCTTGCTTTGTGATGTCACAGCTGACACTAGAAATTAGATTGCAAAAACTAATTAATTTCCCACAATATATTTCATATATTGAAAAAGAAAATCCTTTTAGGGTGCTAACAATATTTCCCAGAGATGAGAACATATTTTTTAACATATATTGATCCATCCTCATTTTCTTTGCTGCCAGCCTCATGATCTGTGACCTGATGGAGCAAACAGAGGACATTCTTATTAAGCTATTGGCTGTGACCAGAACATTTGAACACCAAATAAAAAATCACCTTACTAAATAACTTAGGCTGCTTTTCTAATTGAAGTGAAGAATGAAAGAGCCAACACTCACTGAGTGCTAATTATGTGTCAGCACTGCTTTGAGTGCCTTACATGTATTAACTCGTTTCATCTTTCCAACAACCCTAGAAGATAGATACACTATTATTATTCCCAACAGCACACAGATAACTAGTGGCAGATCTGGGATAGTCAGGTGGTTCCATAGTTCGTGACCTTAACTGCTATATATAGGGAGGAAAACAAACTGTTTGATGTCAAATTTTCTTTCTTTTTTGTAACCTTTTAAAAAAATTAACATGTGTGGCCTTTCTTCCGTGACAGTAGACACTGGTCTACAACAGCAAGTTGGCAAACTATGATCCATGGGCCAAAACCAGCATCCACATTTTTTTTTTTTAACAGCTTTACTGAAATATAATTGACATACCATAAAATTCACCCTTTTAAAGTGTACAATTCAATGGTTTTTAGTGATTGCAGAAAGTAGTCTAACCATCACCACCATCTAATTTTAGAAACTTTTTATCAGCCCAAAAAAGAAACCCGTAGCCATTAGCAGTCATGCTCGATTCCTTCCTTTTCCCCTTCCCTTGTAACCACTTATCTATGTCCTGTCTCTATGAATTTGCTTATTCTGTACATTTCATACAAGTGAAATAATGCAATATATGTAACTAACTTCTTAGTATTAGGTTGTGCAAAAGTAATTGTGGTTTTTGCAATTATTTTTAACCTTTTAAACTGCAGTTACTTTTGTACCAACCTAATACAATGTTTTCAAGGTTCATCCATGTTTTAGTATGTATCAGTACTTCATTCCTTCTTGTAGTCAAATAATAGTTGATTATATGGATATACCACATTTTGTTTATCCATTCTTCAGTTGTTAGACATTTGAGTTGTTTCTACTTTTGAGCTATTATAAATAATGCTGCTATGAACATTTGTGTTAAGATTTTCATATGGACATGTTTCAGTTTTCTTGTGTATTTACGTAGGAGTGGAATTTCTGGATCATATGATAACTCTATGTTTATCATTTTGAGAAACTGCCAAACTGTTCCACATCAGTGGCCAGACATTCCATCATGAATGTGTAAGAGCTTTAATTTCTCCATATCCTTGCCAACACTTCTTATCCCCATTTATTTTTATTATGGCCATATCAAGTGTGTAAAATGGTGTCCATTGTGGTTTTGATTTGCATTTCTGGTCATGACTACTGATGTTGATTATTGTTTTGTGTGCTTATTGGCCATTTATAAATCTTCTTTGGAAAAAAATGTTTATTCAATCCTTTATCCCTTTTAAAATTTAATTGTTTCCTTTTTTATTGTTGGGTTGTAAAAATTCGTTATATATCCTAGATATGTCTCTTATCAAATACAGGATTTGCAAATATTTCCTCCCATTCCATGAATTGCTTTTTCACTTTCTTGATAATGTCCTTCGAGGCACAAAAGTTACACTTTTGGTATCATAGCTAAAAAACCACTGCTGTCTTCTTGTGTATCCTCACTTGGTGGAAGGCATGAGGGAGCTCCCTGGGTTTTCTTTTATAAGGGCACCAATCCCATTCAAAAGAGCTCCAACCTCATGACCTAATTACCTCCCCCCAAATCACCTCCAAATATTATCACATTGGGGATTAAATTTCAACATAAGAATTTTGGGAGGACAGAAACATTCAGTCTACAGTGCAGATTTACCATTATTTT
Source organism: Rhinolophus sinicus (assembly GCF_057876585.1). NCBI lineage: Eukaryota > Metazoa > Chordata > Mammalia > Chiroptera > Rhinolophidae > Rhinolophus > Rhinolophus sinicus. The sequence continues at coordinate 179,954,642 of NC_142517.1, read as the reverse complement.
ATCTAAGGGAAAAAAACTTCCAATTATACTATGGCACAATACTTTCTTTTCTTTGATTATAAGATGCATCCCAATTTTAGGGACAATAAATATGAATGATAAAATATGGGAATATGTCAATATCCATTAAAATTGGAATTATACATACCCTTTTACCAACCAATCTCATTTTGGGTAATCTATGCCTCAGAAATAAAGATACAGGTAATCAAGCGTGATATTGAAAATATTTAACAACTAGTACAACACAGATACCTACCAGTCAGAACAGACACTGACCAAAACGGACACCAACTAATAGACTTGCCCCTAACATTCTCAGGTCCTACACAAGAGTGAAAAAGAGGCTTTCATACCAGATTTTTAAATACTTAAAGGTTGAAAAAAAAAATCAAGCTAAAAACTATTAAACTATATTCTATCACCAAAGCTTGTAAAATATACCTTCATAACAACTTGGAAGAACTGGTTCAGATTTAAAATTATTGCCCTCCTCCGAATTCGAGTCAAACAATAGTAGCACAGGGAAGGTAGTCTCCCACCTTCAACCTGTGGCTCAATACTCACCCCATCTTTTTCCCTATGCCCAGCTTCATCCTGTGGAGGAGTCTTGTATACACATAAGGGCACCTTAGCCTGCATGACCGAACTCTGTCTATACCCTCAGCACCCCTTGGCTACCCCTCAAGCCTAGGGATGTTTGCAATGGTGGCATAAGCTACCCTCAAGAGGATGGACCTGGGATGACCGGTTAGCTCAGTTGGTTAGAGTGCGGTGCTAACACCAAGGTTGTCAGTTCAATCCCCACATGGACCACTGTGAGCTGTGCCCTCCTTAAAAAAACAACAACAGAGGCTAGAGCTAGGGAAAGGACCCATGTAACTATTTTCCTGGACTCAGGCCCTTTTAGGAGGGGATTTCAGGATCTTTAATATAAAAATAGTCTAATGGATGGTCACAAATTCCAACTGGGCACATCCCCTTTGGCCCACAGACTTCTTGCCCCATGAGGAGCACAAAAGGAGGAGGGCCAGAGCAATTGCGTTGTGGGGTGGGGGGCAGGCCTAAGGGTATTACTGTTAGCCAGTACGCTTTGCTGGTACCTACAAGTTGAATATCTGTTCTTCAGAAAAGCAGAAACATATATGCCAAAATGTTTATTGTAATTTTTAGGAATGGTAAAACAAATACAAAAAAAAAACACAAAAAACTGGAGACAATTTGAATATCATTCTGTTATATACCTGCTATGGAATATAAAGCTCTTAAAAATACTAAGTGTGGTTAAGGAATATTAAGTATGGTTTAAAAAAGCAAGTTTCAGTGAAATAATTATGGTTATAATCCCAAACAACATCAACAAAAAATGCATATCTAAGTTTATAGGTGTCTGGGTGTTGTATGAGCATGGAAAAAATATGGCAGAATTTTACCCAAAATGTTAAAGGAGGAGGGTATAAGTAAATGGTGAAATTGTAGTTAAATGGGAAAAGGTACATGGTGTAAGATTTTAAGTGAAAATATAAAATGTAGAATATAAAATTGTTTTAGATCATAAAAATAGGTCAAAATTGAATATGTTTATGAACAAGGATAAGAATGTAACAAAACATTGATTTAATTTAAGTGATAGAACTGTGGGCAACTTTTGCTCAGAATTCATGTTGCTCATTGTTTTTGCAATAACATTTTTTAAAAAGAAAAGAGACTGAAATGCATAAATAGAAACTAGGTGGTAAATCAGTCATTCTATTTAAGGCTAGGTCAATACTGTTCATTAGAACCAGCTCCAAGCTCCATCGTTAAAGAGGAATAAAAAAAATAAAAACTTGGCTTCAGTAAAACCCACAGATACATTAAGAATTGAAGAATGCATCCACTTAGGAAGAGTAAAAGGAACTGAACTTAAACAACTTAAAGGTTTCTTCAACTGTAAAATATGGAGATTTGAGTCAGTAATTTCTCATATCCTCCCAGCTCTGACATTTTTGTATTCTTAGACTAGATCCGTTAGTCAACAGAGTAACTGCCAACCACCTACAGCATCTGAATCAGAGAACTAGGCATATGCGTATGCTGGGAATAAACATGGTTGAAGGCTGACAGCACCATTAGTTTGTCTACCAGAAGAAGAATTTCTTCCAAACAGAAGAAATTGAGATGTGCCCTTCCAACTCTGAGCAAGAAAATAAATGGGCTTTAACTGCAACATGACAAATTTAGGATCATGAAAAGTTATCTGAAAAAAATGTGTAGTAAATATAGAGACAAAATTCTTTGTAAAGTCCTTTTCCTAGAGACTTTCGGAATTAACGTTGCTACGCATGGTGTTAGAGAGATTTCAGATGGTCCTTGCGCTCCATAGCTCAGAACTCTTTCAAGCACCATATACAGAACTATCTCCACTAGTTTGTTGTTCCATGAAAGCTCAAATATATTTCCTCTCTCCCTTGAACAGCCTATAGTAGTTTTCATACTCAGTGGCATCAAAATTAATTCTGTGTCCCCAGGCTGAAAACCAGACATCCTAGACTCCTCCCTCTCCTTTGCTAGTCTTACCCAACTGGTTATGAAGTCCTGTTCCTTCTGTGCATTATAAATGTCTTTTGAACCAATTACCTCATTTCCTTATCTACTACTCCTATTTCAGATCCTCATCGTAGAACACCTAGATTACTGCAGCTGCATCCTAACCAACCTCTGTGCATGCAGTCTTGCCCTTCAATCCTTCTTCAAAATTGCTGCCCAACACTGGTTCTTTTTTTTTTAAGTTAAAGCTCTTTAGCCTGAAAAAGTGTCTGCCCCACCTCTTCATCTTCATTTCCCATCACTTGCACCACTCATCCTCCCTAACTATAGACCTTTTGGAAGTACTGAAATCCTCCTCTTTCACATATTCCTGCCTTTATTTGTGTTAGACTTTCTACCTAGAACGCTTCTCCCCTGTATACCTTTTGAACTGTTTTTCAGACCCAGGTCAAATGTCACCTCTTCACAAGTGTTTCCTAAACTTTTCCTAAACACAAAAGGTAGAAATAATGGTTTCTTCCTCTATGTTGTCAAGGCACCCTGGCTATGCCAATAGCAGTATTGATCATATCACTTACCATTGTAATGATTTGATTGTATGTGGGATGAAGATGAAATATTCTTGTGTCTGTGCTCCCCACTCCCCATTTCCTCCCTGCTGCATACCAAAGGGTAGTTTGGATCTTTTCTGGGTAGAAGAACAAGGTATGGTTTAAAAACAGGAATGAAAAGGGAGAAGAAAATTGTAAGGTCCTAGAGAAAGCAGTGAAATCTATCAATAAACGAAGAGCTCAGAGAAAGGGAGCATTGCTACAGAGGCTGGGAAGGGTTTAGGAGGATTAGCATATGAGAGCCTCTGGGTGATCAAAGTCTCCAAACATGGGGAGTTGAATTGAGGCCCCTTTAATATTTTTTGAGAAATATAAAGAAATAGTGAAACAGATTTTTAATTACTTCTTGGAAACCAGACTATGCTTCCTACACAGACTAAAACACATGGAGCCATAGGACTTATTTAGGTTACACATATCTATTGCCTCCTTCCCTACTCCATGTTTATATCTCCAGTACCTGACAGTGCCTGAATGACCTACTAAGTGAATGTATGAATGGCACGTGTGTATCAGTATGTTGTAGCTGTCCCTTTCCAAAAAAATGTCCCAAGTTTCCAAATTAGCAGTAATGATTATTTCCAGATCATGTTACTTTGCTGAATGCTCAAGCACCAGAGGTCCAGCCAGCAGTGATGGGAATATAGGCAGACGGGCCTGGACGAATGCTCCTTCTGGAAGGACAGTAATCCAAGTGAGGAAAATATGGCAGTCATCAAAAGGACAGCTATTAAAGAGAAAGACAAGAAAAGGTATGAGTGAAAGAAGCTGTGAGATCAGGGGCCAGGAGAATCCGAAGGACGGTGTCCAAGTCCAAGGTGCCGAATGTGTGAGATGTGTTCAGGGACCTGAGAAGGGAATGTTTTTCAGAATGTGTCTTCTATTGGTGCAGGTGCAGCTGTTAAAGTCACTGGGTCAGGCTGTGCATCATCTTCCTCATTCTCCTCCTCCCCCACTGAGCAGGGCAGTCCAGAGTATCCAAGGTAAGTTTCACAGTGGCGCCTTAGCTGCTGGTGCCTTAGCACAGGTCGTGTTAGTGTCCTGTAGTCACTGTATCCTACATTGTCACACATGGCAGAAAAAAAAAATGATGCAGTAAAAATTATTCTGAAGTAAGACACAAACTCCCTGGTCTTCCAGCCTGGTTTTCTACTATTTCAGCCAATGACCCTTTGTGGAACCAGTTTCTGGAACCATTTTCAATAGGATCTTTGAAGAAATCAAATGTTCTCAGTCTACCTATGCAGTTTGCACATTTGGTTTTTTCTATTCCTCCATAGTTACTTTTCTTCTTGGGAGAAGTCTCTTAAATTTCTATTGACTTGGTATAGGAAATATCATCAAATGATGAGAATTATTTTCAGATTCTTCATTTTAGCACTATATTGAATTTCTTTTTCAATATAGATAATTCTATTATAGGATCAGCTTTCATTGCTGTGTAGGAAATGGAGTCCTCTATTGTTTATTGCATACAATTATTTGTGTAGTTAGTTTTTAACTATCTAGTTTCTATCAAATTAAATCAGGTACTGGTATCATGTTTCTGCAAATATTTTTCTTACTAGAGCACTCTCCATCCCCTGCTTTGATAAAATTAATATAATTGCACATTTCATTTTTCTTTTCTTTCTCTTTTTAAACAGGAACCCGGGCTAGTAACCCTTCTGGAGCCAAGAACATGGTTCAGCTGCATAACAGGAGCCCTGAGAGACCACTAATGAATCAGAAAGTGCTTTGTTTCAGCCTCGGAATGTGAAGGGTTACTATCTGTAAAAAGCTACAGCAGCTGCCCTGGGGGAAGGGAGAGGTTTTCCTCACCCAACCGGCTTGGGAGCACTCACCCTTTATCTTGCTACTGGGAGCAAGAGACTGGAAATTCCCATTTCATTCATAAAATAGAAGACAAGGGATGGGGGTTGAGGGGCTGGATGAAAAACATGAAAAGATGAAGAAGTGCAGATTGGTAGTTATAAAATAGTCATGGGGATGTAAATTATAGCATGGGGAATATAGTCAATATATTGTAATAACTAAGTACAGTACCAGGTGGGTACTGGACTAATGGAGGGGATCACTTCCTAAATTATATAAATGTGTAACCACTATGCTGTCCACCTGAAACTAATATGAAGTAATATTGAATGTCAACTGTAACTGAAAAAAAAAAAAAAAAGAAGAAGAAGACAAGGAAGGGTGTTTGCTGTGGGAATTAGAGAGAACCGGGGCATATTTCTAGAGCACTTTGGAATTCTTTCAGGGTAAGTGAATGAGAACACAAATTATTTCTTTTATTGTTAAATTATGTTCCTATCATTAATAACTCTCCAAGTGAAGTCTTTTTATTATTAAAAGTCTCAGTGCTGTAAATCACTAAGTAAGAAGAGAACTTTGCCACGTTGTGATGGAGGAATCTAAGGCATGCGAAATCAGCCTCTGATTAAAATACCTTTGTCCCCCATTTTCTATCACATGTTAGGTATACTGCCTGCTGGACACATGTGAAAGAGGCGGAGGTGAATGGAAAGGTAGGAGAAGTAATTCAAAATGTAAGTCTCAGTGCTCACACCGAAAAGGAGGAAAGAAACTAAACGTGATGTGGAGACAAAAATATGTTCTGATGGAAATGAAGTCCACTAGGGTGGGCTTCACAGGAAAAGTAAATTCTGTTCTGAATTAGGACAAAAAAAACAACCCATGGAAACTCAAGAATGAATGTAGGAAAAAAATTGGTCATAATTTGAAACGGGCTCCAGGCTGTACAAAATTAAAGTACCACATTTTACAGGCCAGTACTAAAACAATGCTGTTCTATCTTGCCCTTGTTTCATTATCCAGCTTATGTCATCTGTAAAGAATTAACCCTGGGAACACACGTCAACTAATTTATACTATTAAGTTGTTCTTACTTGCATAACTAATGACAGTCACATCTGTGAGGATATAATGATTGGTATTCCCTTTTTGTTTGCTGCAACTACCAGCTCCAAAAGATGGATTCTATTTAGACTTCTCCATGTTCCCCTAACTTAAATGTGTAAAAAACAGTTTGGACTGTTTATTGATGAGTTTTCTCATCAATCTCAGCTAACGGCACAGGTTCCTGGATTTTACCTCCTCTTCGCCAATCCACCACCACCCTCTTACTCTTTTCTATGTCAGCTTTCCTCAAAATGTGGTCTGCAGACCATTGGTACCCAAGCAACCCTTTCAAGGGGTTCACAAGGTCAAAAGCTATTTTCATAATAATGCTAAAACTAACTGCCTTTTTTCACTGATCATGCAAAGCAAGTTTGATAGTGGGTAAAAGTGCTGGTGCCTTAGCACAAATGTCACTGTACTGTAACTGTACTGGCTCTAAACTATATTCTGTACGGTCACACACTTGTAGTAAAAAGAAAATACCGATGCAGTAAAAATTACCCACTTTATTAAACCTCAGTCCTTGAAGAAATGAAAGTAGGCACAAAGTTCTTGTGCTGCATGCTGAAGTCCGATGGTTTCAGCACTAGTCCTTACCAGATTATCTGAGCTGCCAGCTGATGAGCTACTTTTTTGTCGTGGCAGAGAGGGTGCTGCGGTCAGGAAGGTTTGCATACACCCTCCTCTTCATGTTCATCCACCATATTCATGAGAACCCAAAGGCTCTGCAAAGTTCTGAAACCAAATACTGTTTCATTGTAAGTATTTCTCAAACTTGTTTGAACATAGAACCTTTTCACACACCACTATGAAACACACTTTGAAAAATGCTGTTCTGCCTTTTTCTAATACTTTTATTTTACCATTACTGAATATGAGGTTTTATTATAAACAATTGTTGTATCTCTTTTGAAACTATATTAAATTATAGACACCTGTCTTCTAAATTCCATTCTTTTGCTAGCCCACAACTGGAATTTCTCTCTATCAGTGTATATTCCAGTGCAGATTGCTTTTCTGATTATTTCTAAATTTTTAGTCTACGTAATATTTGCTATCAGGTTATATATTTGGGTTTCCTACATAGTGTCTCAGAAACTGTAGCCCTGTTTTGGAGTCTCTGTGACTTCTGAGTAGAGTAGAGAGAAGATCCAAAGTAAAAAATCAACCATGGAGAACAGGTAAGACAGAGGCAGAAAGCTGAACAAAATAGAAGGAACGGAGATGCAGAGAAGTAGACAACATAGATTGCCTACAGGTAAGTTCAGAATTTGGGAGGGAGATGTTAAGTACACTAGCTGGCATGGTTTAAATATGCATTTTCTATGAGAAAATAGTTCATTAAACTAGTGTGCATATTGATTAATTTATCTGCTGTTTTAAATTTTTTCTCATAAAAGTAATTCATTTAAATTCATATTTGTTTGTGAATGCATATATGACAACAATCTGGAAGAATTTTCTCCAAACTGTAAACAGTTATTACTTCTGGGAGTAGAATGGGAGGGTTGGGGATTGGAGCGAGGTGATAGGAATGGGGAGTTTCACTTCACACTATACTTTTATAGACTTTCAGTTATTTGCAGAATATATTAATGTATCACTTGGGTAAATAAATAAAACAAAAAGTAATACATGTTTGTTCACAAAATTGAGAAGTATTGAAAAGCATATGGAAAAAACTTTATGTTCTTACCATCCTATGATAATCGCTTATTTTAGTGAATTGCTTTCCCATCCCCGTCCTTCCTCTTAATATTTAGATATATAGATGTGGTAGGCTATAATAGTCTTCGCGAATACTTGGTGCTTTTCCTGCCCCGCTGAACTCAGGTGAGGTCATATGACCTCTTTCAGCCAATGGAATGTAAGGAGAAATGATGTGTTGCACTTCCGCGCAGAAGTTTTAAGAGCCGGCTCATGTTTCTGAAATCATGGGAGCTTGTCTCAAGATGGAACTGCCATCATGTTTATGGGTTCCAGAGTGTTATGAAGAATACAGCAACCTTGATGACTCGGGATGGACAGACAGCATGAGGGAGAATAAACTTTGTCATTGTAAGCAGTGGAGATGTTCAGGTTGTTACTGAAGCATAAATTGGCTTACCCTGACTGACAAAAATAATAAATAGATATCTGTGTGTGTGAGTGCCATTGTGTGTATACATGTGTGTGCTTGTGCACAGAGAGAAAAAAACGCAAAACATAAAATTTATTGTTACTGTGAAGGTGGGTTCATACTGTATATGTATTTTGTATACTCCATTTTCAACTTAGTATTTTTTCAACATTTTTTTAAAACTTTTATTTATTTCAGTGTGTTTTTCCAGGACCCATCAGCTCCAAGTCAAGTAGTTGTTTCAATCTAGGTGTGGAGGGCACAGCTCACAGTGGCCTATGTGGGGATCAAGCCGGCACATGTTGTTAAGAGTACGGTGCTCTAACAAACTGAGCTAATCGGCCACCCCCACTTAATATCTTATTATACAATTTTTTCTACCTTACCATATAGTTTTGGAAAATATTATTTTAATGGCTGTGTATTTTTCTATTTCATGGACTTACCATCATGTATTTAATTTATCTCCTATGGGCAAACATTTAGTTTGCTTATAAGTTTGATTCTTGTAAATTATTAATAAACATATTTGTCCACAGCTCTTAGGATAAATTTCATTCTTGGAATAAATATCACAAAATAAGTTAATGTAAATTCTAGAGCTGACTTTGAGTCTCACTCTCTCTGCTTTCCACACCCACCCAATCTCCACAGGGCTCATGTAGGTCAAGAAGGTGAAAAAGTTCAGCCACCAACCCACAGGGACAGAGGCACTGAGCCTTCTATTGATACAGGTTAGCTAGCATGTCCCTAGGTAGTCAGGGAGGTCCCTGGTGGAATAAACAAAGACAGTCATATCCTAAAACTTCAGGTTTTGAAATCACTCCTTCGCTCCAGGACATAATGTAACAAGGCCTTGAGGTTAATCATAAAATTCATTTTGGCCTGACAAATGGAGCAGATCTGATAGATAAAGAGTGGGTTACTTTGCTAATTCCTTTAGGATGGACAAGCAGAACAAACCTGGTAGACGAATTTCATTAGAAGGCGCTAGTTCCCTTCTTCAGACAAGTTCCTTTCTTCAAACAGCTCCCCTTCCCCAAGCAGGCAAGGGAAGGTATAAAAGTAAGAGCTTTTGCCTCAGTCATGGGGCACCCCCCATTCGGGACCCCCTCCCGCTTGGGAGCTGCAACCTCTTCTCCTGCCTCTAATAAACTATCCTCTTTTTAAAACTTTTGCCTCTCCCTGGTCTGCGTTTCCATTCTTCGGCTTCACGAGACACGATTCCGGCCCACACTCAGAAACTGCTAGCGGATCCCACATCACCTACATCACTATTTTAATAGCTGATATGAGAACCTGCTTATCTTTTCCATTTCCCCTCTGAGATTTCCTTTTCTCAAGAATTTGCATTAAAAAAGCTAAGAGTCAAACAGACCTATGTTTACAAAATATAATTTTCTGCTGCTAAGTAACTCCTAGCCAAAGATTGCCCTTCAGAGTCCCCAGTCCCCAGCTTTTCCTCACATCCTCCTGATGTAGGTGATGTTGGATCTGCTGGCAGTTTCTGAGTGTGGGCCGGAATCGTGTCTCGTGAAGCCAAAGAATGGAAACACAGACCAGGGAGAGGCAAAAAGTTTTTAAAAGAGGGTAGTTTATTAGAGGCAGGAGAAGAGGTTGCAGCTCCCGATCGGGCGGGGGTCCCGAATGGGGGATGCCCCATGACTGAGGCAAAAGCTCTTACTTTTATACCTTCCCTTGCCTGCTTGGGAGAGGGGAGCTCTTTGAAGAAGGGAACTGGCACCTTCTAATGAAATTCGTCTACCAGGTTTGTTCTGCTTGCCCATCCTGGAGGAATTAGCAAAGTAACCCACTCTCATCTATCTTATCTGTTCCGTTTGTCAGGCCAAAATGAATTTTATGATTAACCTCAAGGCCTTGTTACATTATGTCCTGGAGCGAAGGAGTGATTTCAAAACCTGAAGTTTTAGGATATGACTGTCTTTGTTTATTCCACCAGGGACCTCCCTGTCTACCTAGGGACATGCTAACTGTCCTGTATCACTCCCTGAGTAGGTTAGACACAACCTAGGCCCTCCCAGAGTCATATGCCCTTCTCTGTAGCCCTCACTCTCAGGTGTGCACTTAGCCTACTCCATCACTCTTGGGGCATCCTGCAATGATGTGAAAACAGCACTTTCCCACTCTATTTTAACTCTTGGTTTCCTTTTATGTCTTTTCCATTAGGCTGAACTGTGACCTTCTTGAAGGCAGAGACTATATTACATCCCTATAGCCACAGTGATTAGCTATGTACCCAGACTTAGCAGAATTAGGGTAAATATTTGGTGACTACGTGAGTGCAAGTAGGAACTAATGCATGGATTCATGTATACATAAAGGAATGGATGTGTGAATGAGTAATCATAAGGAGACATGGGACATTTATTTGTCCATTTCCAGGATTGAAGGGAACCTTCTTTCTCCCTTGTGGTGATTACATTTTATGTCTAGTTTTGCAGTTTTTTTGTAAGGTATAGATGCTTATAAGACAGGTGTTCAAAACTTGGAGAATGCCTGTCTGAGGAACATTGTGAAAACCAAATAAGCATATTCCTTTTTTCTACCTCACGACTAAACCTCAGTTGTGAAAAATAAAGAGAAAATAAAAGAAAATAAGAGTATAAGACAAGGCCTTCATCACCACGTCTTTTTGAAAGGAGAGACACATTCTCTAATTTAACAGTCAGTGACTGGATACTGTGGGGAGCAGGTAGGGAAACGGGTGCTCCTAGTCATCAAGGTGAGAGTATAAAATGGTGCAAACATTTTAGAGGTGATTTTGGGACTACTTATCAAAATTCTAAATGCATATGTCATCTGAACAAGCAATTCCATTTCTCGGGGATTATCTCCTAGAATGCTTATATATGTGCATATGAAGTATAAAGATGTTAATTGCAGCACTATCTGTAGTAATAAAAAATTGGAAATAATCCAAATGCCCATCAATAGGGGATTGAATAAATAAATAATGTTACATCAGTGTAGTGGAATGTGACACAGAACTTTTTAAAAATGATGTGGCCCTTTATTTATTGACATGCAAAGATATCCAATTTAAATTATTCAGTGATGAAAGCAAAATTGTAGAACATTTACAGAATAGTATGATTCCATATTTTAGAAAGAAGATGCATATGCGTAGGAGAAAGATAGGAAGGATGTACTGTAAATTTAACAGTGGCTACCTCTAGGGAGTGGGGGTTGGGTAAAATACCTTTTATTTTGTGTATCTACATCTGTGTTTAAAAAATTATTTGTAGCAAATATTATTTTTTAAATAAACATGTTAAAAGTAAAAACAATAATTAATTGCTACCTTTTCAAATCCTGGGCTGAGAATTTACATATTCTTGGGTTTGAGAAAACTTTAGTGTTTGTAAATATTTCCTTTAGAGGTAATTTAAATGATGGAAGAAACTAAGCAAAATGCCAGAAATTTCAAAAATTGAGCTACTTGATCCACACCATAGTAATAAATAGTATCTGGTATCAGGTGTTATAGACATCATAGCCCTGAGTTAGATTCTTTTTTTACTGTAGTTTAGAAACTTTTGAACTAGATCATTCTTAAAATATACAAGGCTAGAGTGGATACTCACCCACTTGGCAGGTCAAACTTGGTTGTGGTTGGATTTATTTTAATTTATCCTTACCTTCCCAGAGCAAACTCTTCGATAACAGTTTCTAATTTTTCTAGTGTCTTTTGTTTGTTTGTTTTGTTGCCCTTAGAAGTTGCCACACATTCTTCCTGACAACATGATTTCTCAATATTCTAGAGTTGAATCCTTTTCCTGACCACACTTCCTACTTTGTTTTGGGTCTTCTGGAGGTAACCATACCAAGCTCTTTTCAATTCCCATAAGAATTAGTTGCCACTTTCAACCCAGTACCACACCCAGCTGTAGACAACCTCAAGGTTTCTACTGTTCATGATTAAAGCAAACAATTACAGCAAACCATACCAACAGGCTAAAGAACGGACAAAGTTCACTGAACTTCTAAGTGCTTTTTGCCATAGCTCTGGGCAAAATCTTCAAGTGGTTGCATTTTATATGGTAGATTCCTGGCCAAGCTTTTAAAGTATGCTAGGTATGCAGCAGGCCATTTCAGCTGTTGTCCAGATATTTCTAATATAAACATAACCTCCAACACCAAGTGTTTGTCTTACTGACATGCCTGGATGCTTTTGTTCAGTAACTGGTGTTGGGGCCAGAAAGAGGGGTGATGAGGATGAGGGAGATGAACACATGAATGAATGATGCCATGTAGTGACGAAAGTTAATTGGTTTGTGAATATTGGGAAGGCATTTGTTTGGGGGTTTCCAGAAACAATACAGGATCATTTTGAAGAAAAATAGCTCCAGTTTAAGGAGGATAGAATTTGGATCTTTGTAATTCATGCAGAGGTACACCTAGTGTGGCCACTCTGTAGCTACAGACTGGTAAAGACAGGTGAAAATGGGGTTAGGGATATTTTCTAAAGCACAATTTCTAAAATAATTTTTATTAAAAAGATGATCTTCAGGCTTTTCTTTTTTCCCCCAGAAATAACATCATTTCTAAAATGGGGTGGTATCCATGGTAGTGGTGTTGATTAGATATAGGCAATAGGGCTGTTAACTCCAGGCTGAAATTATCCTGTTTTCAAATATGTAAATATTCTTAAGGGACAAGAGTTCTGTAGACACAGTATAGCTTAATAAATGTTTTCGTCCTCTCTCTGCATTAGTTGAAACTGAAGCCAAATGGGACTGAGTGCTTGGATCTAAAGACTGAATAGTCATCAGAGTCTGTTAAACTATAACTAACAAGCTCCCTTCTAATTCTCAGACCTGAGTTATCACGGAACTTTGTGTTTGCATTTTAAAATTTATTTCTAGATCACAGCTTGGATAAGAAGGAGAAGGAAGTAAAAGAAGGTACTAAATACTGTTGACTCTTAAGGTCAGGCAGTCAATTTGGCAGTCGGGTTTAAATAACCTTTAACTTCTCCTAATTAGAAATTTTTAAGGTACCTGGCTCTCCCCAGGATGCCAATTTGCCAGAGAATCTGCTTGTAGCCTCCTTGTGAGAAGTCAATTTGAAGTCTTAACTAAAATAACAAAAGCTTCAGCTCCAGGAAACAAGTTATCCTCCATTGTTTGCCCAACTCATTCTGAGGTTAGGGTTTCAACCTGACTTAATTTTAAACTCATTCATCTTAATTAATGTACACCCTATTTAATCATATTCATTCTCCTACAAATAGGTCAAACTGTCATAAACATTCAGAGGGAAGGCAATCATAGAGGAGATGTTTTTTCCTTTCATTGGTGTTATGTGACTCTAACGTTAATTTCCAGATAAAGGTATTAAAAATAGTTAAAATTTGTTATTCTGTTTTTATATGGTAATGACCAGTATATTGTGTTCAAATTAACATTAAATTGAATATCGATAGTGGTAAAGTAATCTTGTACCTTTTAAACAATAAAATGGAAAGGAAAGGGAAATTTCAGCTTATATTTAACATCTTGGAAGCTCAATTTATTTCCATGTAGAATTTCAGGATAATATTATCGAGAGTGCATTTGCCCTGATTCTACAACTTTATGTGCTTGTCTCCATCTTACGTAGCTTTATCCCCTTCCATAACTTTAATTACTATTTACAGCCTGTCTGAAGCTTTCCTTCCAAATCTATTTGTTTTCCTTTACTCCCAATATTGGTAACTGGCACCACCATCTAGTCAATGCCCTAAATGAGATATCTAGGAATCAGGCCTTGGTAATATTTTTTTAAAAACTACAACCAATTTATTGAGATATAAGTCACATAATATAAAATTCATCTACTTAAAGTGTACAATTAAGTGGTTTTTCATATATTCACAGAATAAATGAGATTGGTCTACAATTTGCTTCTTATGTTATCTGTCAGGTTTGTTGTTAATATTATACTAATTTATTTAAAATTTAGCATCCCCGTATCCTATGGTGGTTCCAAAATGCAAAATCTATGGATGAGTATCATTGGGAGTGGGAGTCGGAGGGGAGGAGAGGGTTTTCAAAATTTTCTTCTGGGTCCCACACTCTGCAGAACTGGGGTAGAGCTGAAGAATCTGCCAAACCTTAGAAAATGAGATCGTCCGAATGCTATTTAATCCTGTCCAGAATACAGGAAAAGAAGAAAAAAAAATCCCACTTGTGAGATGTAAAAAATCTTAAATATTAGCAAAAAGAGCCAACAGCATATTTTAAATAACGTATTTACAAAATGTGTTGCAAGAATACAAGAGTGGTTCCACAATAGGATGTCGATTAATATGATTCATCATATTAATAGAACTAAGGATAAAAATCATATTATTGCCTTCATAAATGCCAAAAAGGCATTTAATAAAATTCAACATCCATTCATGTTGAAACAAACAAACAAAAAAACTCAATAGGAATTCGGGGGATACTTCAGCCCATAAGCTAGCTTCTCACCTAATAGAAAAACATTACTAACAGTAGGAAAATGACAAAGATGACCACCATGTCCATTACTATTTAACATTGCAAACTGAGGTATTAACTAATACAGTTAGACAAGAGAAAGCATTTAATCACACGAGAATTGGAAGGAAGATTAAAAACTCTGTCTTTGCAGATAACATGACTATATATTTAGAAAACAAAAAATAAATGAAACATTAATAGAAATTATAAGAGAATTTAGTAAAGAAGTAAGATATAAAATTAATATAAGTAAGTCGGCCTCATATTACATAAACAAAGAGTGAGTAACTAAAAGTAATAAGGGAAGAGCCGACCCTATTTAGGAGAGCAAAAATATAATGCTGAGGCATGAACTCAATAAGAAATGGATAAAATCTATATCATAAAAACTACGGAACACTCCTGATGACACAAAAATAGACTTGAAAAAATAAAAAGATACATTGTATTCTTAGGAAGATTTACACCATAAAACTGTAAATTCTAAGGTACTTTATAAATTTAATAAAATTACCATTAGACCTTTTTTAAAATCTAGATAAGTTGATTATAAACTTTATCTGAAAGTACAAACAAAAAGGATAGTTAGAAAATCCCTACGAAAAAAATTGATGGGGGAGAAATGTACTACCAATATTAAAACATACTATAAATCTGAATAACTGAAACAATGTATTGGTACATGATTAGATAGAAAAAGCATGGAATGGGAAGCAAATCCAGAAATAGATGCAAGTGAAGATAGAAATTTAATAAATGGTACAAGTTGGATCTCAGATCAATGTAGTATGTAGATCTTGTTTGGGTCCTAATCCAAACAAGTCAAATTAAAAAACATTTTTGAGGTAATGGAGAAAAACTACATAGAATAAATATTATATGATACCTAGGATGTATTAGTTTTGTTTTGTGTGATAATAGTATTGTGAATTAATTTTTTAAATTTTCTGTGAAAGGTATAAATTGAAGTGTTTGTGCGTGAAATAATATACAACCAGGATTTGTTTGAGGGGAGCAGTATAGAGTATAGAATTAAGAAATGAAAGCACCTATGTAATTTTACTAACAATTGTCATCCCAATAAACTTAAAAAAAAAAAGCTGAAAAAAAAAGAAATGAAAGCACTACTAATTGTTGTAGCTGGATAATATGAATATACATGTTCACATGTTCACTATATTATTTTCTCCATTTTTGTATGTTTGAAAAATTCCATAAAATAAAATATTTTAAAATCCCAGATTCCATAACCAATAAATGGCATGTGTATTTATGGGTATATGTGTGTATACAGTACTTGTAAATACACACAGTAGTAAAAACAAACAAACAAACAGTTTCCTGAATAAGGAAGATATGTTTCTGATTTTACTAATCTCAAATAAATTTTTATAAATATAGTTGATGTCTAAATGTGTTTCTAAGATACTGTAATACATTCTATCAATGAAAAAAAAAATCCCACAGGTGAGTAGGACTAGGTGATCAGGTACGGAGGTGAAGAGGGCAACTTTGACTTTTCATCTTATAACCTTCCGTTTGAATTATTAAAGGTTTATATTTTAATGTTTATTTCATTTTAAAGTTTATAGAGCTTTTTAAAAAAACTAGTTAGTAATAGGAGTAAGAAAGCCTATAGTGTTAAAAAAAAAAAAAGGAAAGAAAGAAAGATTTTTCCAGAGGATTGTGGTAGATGGGCTAAAAAGGAAGGTATTAGCATAATCTTTCCTGGATGGTCTGTAGCCTTCAGATTCACCTCTTGCCATATCCCATCCCCCATCCCTTATGCCAGCCAAGCTCCACCTCATTGCACTTCCCTAGCACAGCAGGTTATGTCACAGCTCTGTGCCTTTGTTCTGTACATGACATATTCTTTGCAGAGCAAACATAGAAGGTGGTCTCCTTGCAACCGTCACTCTAGAATTTACTTTCTTCTTTGTATCAGTCTGTGAACCTTACTCATTTCCATGTCTGCTTCATCCCATGAGACTGTTTGACTCTTCTCTAAGCATATTCTTTGCCCTAACGTAGCTGGTCAATAAATTGAGTGAGAGAGAAAAGAAAATGTTTGGCTTAATTACTTGACAGTTGCTTGATTTCTGAAGTAAGACACTATAAATATCCCTACTCTGGTTTTCCTAGACAAAATATTTGTCACATGTCATGATGGTGAATTGGGTTTTGAAACATACTATAAAAGAAATATTCATACTTCTTTGAAGTAAAAAAAAAAATGACCATGAAAAATACTTCCTTTTCAAGCTGTACATTAAAACTAAAAGGTAGGAAAGGTACCATTTGTATATGATTAAATAGATGGTCAACTTTTCAATTGTCTCTGTAAGTTAAAGGTGCTTATGTGCACAATGGTCATTGACACCTCTGACCTGTTACTCCAGAAATAAGCTACAGCATGTGGGGCCCATGAATGCTGTGCCGTCCAGTGCCTAGGGTGCTATCCAGATACTGTGGTCCAATTGCCCAATCCCCAATCAGCAGGTGGTTTCCATGATGTATCATTACCCTGTTAGAATTTCCATCACTACCCCATCCACCACCATAGACACATGTTTTTGTCCCACTTCACTGTGAATTAGCTTGAAAGTTCTAGGGTAGAATGTAGAGAATTAGATATTCTTCTCATAGTCTCCATTAAAACTTGGAACACAATTTAGCATAGAAACCACATAATTAAATGCGTTAGATTTTATACTATTACATGTACTATATTTGAGGTGCAATTGAAAGTTACTGAGCCTCCTTAAGAAACTAGAAATTTACCCTACAGTCTGAATTCCAAAGGACTTGCAAGCAAATTGTGCTCAGAAAGTTCATTTATAAATTGAGGACTTGGTACTTATCAAATCAAGGGGAAAGGGCAAATGAAATAAAGCACATTTCACATGATATGTAATTAGAAAAATAACTTAAAAGTAATTGCCAAGGTAGGGGAAAGACTTTTCACTTTATACCCTTTGAGTTTTGTGCCACATGCATGTGATAATTATTCCCCCAGTACGATTTATTTTATTTAAAAAATGTTAAAAGTAACTGCCAAATGATATATTTAGAACATTTCTCTGGAGTGCAAGTGAATATATACTGTTTCTTTAAATTTTGGCATCTTTCTCTGTCCTGCCTTTGAACTTGAACCTGCTTATTTATTACTGCTGATAAACCTCACGTAATCTACCATTGCTGTAAAAATTACTCTCCATGCTGGCTACCCCCCCCCCCCCTGTAAAAATAGCTATACAATTGTGGGAGTAACTTGTTTTACCTTAACTATAAAATGGCAATCTTTAGTGGGAATATGTGTTCCCCACTCGTAGTGTTTTGTTCTAGCTGAAGGGATGTTAATTAAAATAAAGCCCAGACCCTTCTCCATCCGTACATTCTACCCTTAGAAGAAGTAGTGACTACCTGACCATAAACTTGGGAGCAGGAACTGAGCAATCACAATCCCACTCTTGCTTTTTTTTTTTTTTCCTCTTCGGGGCCAGCTGACCATGGGAAGCATCATGCCTCTAAGCCACAGTGTTACAAAGACAAACACCCATGCAAGCAGCCAGTGGTAGTCCACGACGGAGTGGGTATGCCAATCTAATTCTGGGGTTCAGTACTGCTCCCAGACATAGGGCACATTTTTGTCAGTATGGTAGAGGTTTAATGGTGTTTCATTGTGATTTCATTGTACATTTCCCAGATTACTAAAAAGTTGAGTATTTTTAGATATATTTGCATTCCCTTTGTGTTCTTGCTTCTTATGATATTTAGTCTTTTTATCCACGGGCATCATATATTATCATTCTATTTTTATTAAGATGTTATTTAAAGTCTTTCAATAAATTTAAAATTTTTTTCTCATAAAGGACTCACACATCTCTTAGCAAGATTTATTCCTAGGTATTTTGTCTTGTTGCTGTTGTAAACAGTACTTTTAAGAATCCTTTTCCAACTTGTTTCTATTATTTGGAAATTCAATTCATTTCTACATGTTGATTTTTTAAATCCAGCCACCTTATTAAATTCATTAAGTCCAACAGCTTATCAAAAAATCTTTTGAGTTATTTCGTATAGAATATTATATTATCTGCAAATGAGCTTCAATTTTTCCTTTCTGATTCTTATGCCATTATTTCTTTTTCTTATCTTACCCCACTGGCTAGAATCTCTGGTTCAGTATTGAATAGTCATGATAGTGAATATCCTTGTCATAAAATAGAGAATATAATGTCATGGTAGTGGATATCCTTGCCTTATTTCTGATCTTACAGGGAATGTTTTCAACATTTTGGAATTAAATGTAGCATATGTATGCATCTCTAAACAATATGTTGTTAACCATAAATGTGTTGTTAAATCAGTCTTTTATTTCTAAAAGAAAACTAATATTATCTTTTTTATACACTGATAGGCTTATTGTTGTTTAGAATTTTTGCGTCTATGTTCATAAATGAGATTGATCTATAATTTTTTCCATTTTTCTACTGGATTTCATATGAAGGTATTTTAACATCATAAAAGGAGCTGAGGAGTCAATGAACTCAGCAACTCAGTGATATTACCAAGCTCTCAGGATTTTTATATCCTTCTGTCCTTCCATCTCTTAGGCGAGCTCCCTTCCTAATTACAAGATGACTGCCCCTTAGTACAGTTTGATACAGACAGAAATAAGCCCAGTAAAAGAAGAGCTCACCTCCTTTTTCTGTGCTTCTTTTAAGAGTAAGAAAAAGTTTCCCATATGTCCCCAGCAGACTTTCCTCATTTTATTACAGCCAGAATTGTTTCACAAGCCCTTGTCGCTTGCCAGCGAGGATAAGAAGTACCACCCTCGCCCCTCCCTTCACACAGCTGGAACTGGGACTGGTCTCCCTGAAGCATATGGCTATATGGAAGAGAAAAGACAGCTCCCAAGGAAAGAAGGAAAGGATTATGTGTAGCTACTAAAGGTGTCTGTTATATGAAACCATCGAAAGACAATAAAAAGAGGAGGCATTAAAAAAAACCCAACAGACTCCAACCTTTAGAGCACAAGGCCCACTTGTGTGTCCCTGGGGAGTATACACTTATGTAATCAAACCGTATCACTGTTTGTCGTTTTCAGATTAATGGGCAGGTGCAAGGTGCAAGGGGGCCATAGATTGCATTCCCTAAGAGGTTATAGCATGTGAACTAGCCTTGAAGCCATGACCCAGAGTGTTCCCTTGTGATATATTTGAGAGAAATGATTAACTCAATCATTTCTTGACTGCTACAAGTATATCCTCTAACAGAAGAGAACTGAAATTGGTCATTTATTTGTTTTATTGAAATTAAAATTATTCTCATCCCAAATTAATAGTCTTCATTGAATTACAGATAATAAAAAATTGCATTCCATCCTATCAGCTAGCTTCAACTTTTCATCACAAAGTAAAGGACAGAAACCCTTTGCTTTCCTTGCAACACTTCTAGCACAGTTCTATGAATGCAAAGTACTGAGTAATATTGCAGTTGCAAACAAATCAATTCACTTAGGAAACCTCTGGAGCCATATTCACCCTCGCTAGTAACACTGGAGGAAATACTCAAGGATTAAGCGTTTCCATAGAGGCAATATATATCCTTATACTTTTGCTTATAAATTACCTGCCACAGGACGAATTGGTTTCCATGGTAAGCTGGGAGAATCAATATGGCAGGGTGCTGTCCTGGCTTTGTTCCTAAGATTCCGATTTCTAAAGGCTGTGCATAGTAGTGGAGAGGTAATCGGAACTGGTACAAAAGTGGCAGAGATGGATGCTTGGTGGCCAGAAACAAATGACTGCTACATTTACTGTGTGCCATGGATTTAGTGTGCTAAATCCTTATATAGGCATGACTCATTTAATTTTCCCACAGCCCCATTGGGTTGGTGCTACATTATCCTAATTTTATAGATGAAGGAAATGGGGCATAGGTTAAGAAACTTGCCCAGGGGTATACTGCTAGAAAGTGCCACAGTCCAAGTCTTGTGACTCAAGTATTCACTCTCTTAACCACTCTGCATTGAGAGAACAAATGGTGGACAAGGTCTACCTGGATTTAAATATTTTCAATACAGTCCCTTACTATCGGTCTTGATTTGGGCCTTCCTCTTTAAGCATTAGAAAAATAAAAAATAAAAAACTTACACAAGCAATCACTAATGTCCTATACCTTTTTAATTCTAGAGATGTGGTTCTCAAAGTGTGGCCCCAAACCGATAGCATCTGGCATCACTTGAGAACTTATTAGAAATGCAAATATTCAGTCCCCAACCAAGATCTACTTAAGAAGAATCTCTGGGTGTCGGCACAACAACCTCTGTCTTAACAAACCCTCCAGGTAATTCTGACACGTGCAAAAGTTTAAGGAGCGCTGGTCTAGAGTATATAGGTTTTGCTTAGACCTTCTCTCTCCTACAGAGGATCACAGCACATCACAGGTGGCTGAGGCCCTTGCTCAGTTTTTCTCTCTCGTCCTGTTCTCTTCCCGGTGTCTTCTCTATTGAGCTCTTCTGCTGACAGATTAATGTGCTTGGAAGTTTCACAGTTCTTGTTGTTACACTTGCTGCTGGTGTTTCAGAGACTTCAGTAGAGCACTGTTGCTACATTTTCTTCTTTTCCTCTGATATTATGTTGCTTTCTACTGTTGACTTGTTATCTCCATTTTCATCTTTTTTTTTCTTTTTCAGATTTTTCCCGAGCACATTGTGTTCTAGATGGCACATTGTGCTAATCTACCTCCTTTTCCTCTCCTGCTCTCTGTCATAGTAGGATGAGCTACTAATAACTCCTTAGGAAACTCATTTTAGCAGAAAATACTGGGTTCCTGGTGGTGCCCAAAGGAAAACACTTCCATTTGTAAGCAATTCCTAAACATTTCTAAAAATATATTCCTATGCTTTCTTTCCTGAGACCACGAATCATTAGATTTCTCACTAAACTGAAAATGCTTTGTGGACAGGATTCATGTATAATTTACACCAGTTACCCGCTTATGAAAAGTGATAATCCTCCAAGACAGTCACCCCCTTTTTTAAAAATTGTGGTGGTATAATATTTACATTCTTAACCATTTTTTAGTATACAGTTCCGTAGCATTAAGTATATTCAGACTGTTGTGCAACCATCACCATTCATCTCTAGAACTCGCTTCATCTTGCAAAACTTAAACTCTGTACTCATATATTAATAGCTCTCTACTCCCTGCCAGCCCTTAGCAACCACCATTCTGTTTTCTATTTCTATGACTTTGATTACTCTGGGTACCTTGTATAAGTGGAGTCATGCCATATTTATCTTTTTCTCACTGGCTTATTTCACTTCACATGTCTTCAAGATTCATCTATGTTGTAGCATGTGTCAGAATCACCTTCCTTTTTAAGGCTGAATAATATTGTGTGGTACGTATAGATATACCACATTTTATTTACCCATTGATCTGTCTATGGACACGTGGGTTGACCATTGTGAATAATGCTGCTAGGAACATGGGTGTAGAAATATCTGTTTGAGGACTATCAGTCACTTTTAAACATCATATTAGCACTGTTCACCCATGAGTGTTGCCTATATTTGGGATGGAGAGGTAGAAATGGATGAGGAAGAATATCAGGGAAGACCACAGAACCATACTTAGTGTCTCAAGACACACTGACGCCTGCCCACAGTGGAATGCTCTATAGTCAACTTAACTACAAGTATATTTTTAGTTCCCTTGTTCTTGTCTAACCGCCAGCACCCGCCAACAACCATCTTCATTTTGTTCCTTAGATTCTGGTTCTCTCCTTTCCCTCTGTTCAGACTTGGAGTCTTTGGTTGTTGTCTTGGTTCCTGACTTTGTTCTGCTTGTCACTCTGCTTTTATTGACTGAACTTTGACAACTTGTCACCTCCTCAGTTTCTGAACTCAGGCTAGCCCCTACATTTTCGATGTTTTCCACTGACTGCTTGCAGTGATTCATCTCAGCGCCAATTATGAGAAAGAAACAGGACCCATCATCCTCCATCTAGCTAGGCATCAGGGTAAGTCAGGAGCCCTGGGGTAGGAGCTGTTGGGCTAGACTGAGCAGACATGCGCACTGGCACATACCTGTCTGCCTAAAGCCCATGGCATGTGACCCACCCGCAAGACAGGGAAAAGGAACAACAGTTTAAAAATCAGGCTAACTCCACCCAGACGGACTCTGCTGGCTCTGGCTCTGCTCAAGGAACCAAATGGATATTGGTCATGCAGAACCTCTCAGAGGGCAGTTCCTAGAGCCTTTACAATGTCACTCATTGAATTGAGGATTTTGAGAACAGCAGAGCCAGGGACGCTTCTGTGTACCCATCTCAGCATTGGCCTCTCCAACAACCAGCAAGTGAGCCTGGAATCTTCCCATGTGTTTCACAGCTTGGGGGCTTTGAAGCAGAGTTTTGGCGTCAGGAAACTGCCTTACAGAGAGGGCTTAAAAAGCACAGCATCTGTAGGTGTACAGTAGGCCTTGCAGTGACAGGGAGGAGGGGGTCACACAGCTTCAGCGAGAGCCACTAAATAGAAAAAGCAGAACGTGCCAGATAGCTGCCTCAGACCACAGGCGTGATGGGTTCAAAATCAACTGTCCACAGAAACTGTGCCTTCACTGAAATGTGCTTTCTTTGGAGGGACTCCCTAGCCCTTAAAAAACGCTTCCACTATCTTTCTGCTGACTGCAAGCAAAATGTATTCATCTCACCTTTTAAGCACTTCCCACCTTCTCTACTAAAGTCAGTATTTCTGAATGTCAATTTTGTGCCATACACCGTGCTTAAATATATGAACATGTGCTTTAGCCAGAACTTACCATCTTTTCCTATGTGCCTTACACCGTTCTCAAAACAGGTGTGTATTTGTTTCACATGTTTTCTTTTGACATAAAGTCTTTTATGTTAGCTAAGCTAATTTAAAAACAAATTTATTGGGATGACATTGGTTAATAACATTATATACATTTCAGGTGTACAACTTTATAATATGACATCTGTATACTCCATTGCGTGCTCACCACCCAAAGTCTAGTCACCTTCCATCAACATATATTTGACTCCCTTTATGTCAAAAGATAACATGTGAAACAAATATACACCTGTCTTGAGAACGGTATAAGGCACATAGGAAAAGATGGTGAGTTCTGGCTATTTAAGCAAAGTAAGATCTATGGAAATATTAGCAAAGGATCTGGAAATGTGTTATCTGCCCACCCCCCTTCCACTCTGGTAACCACCATTCTGTTGTATAGTATCTATGAGTTTGTTTGTTTGTTTTTTGTTTTATACCCCATATATGAGTGAAATCATATACTTGTCCTTCTCTGTCCTTCACTTGGCATGATACTGTCAAGATCCATCTATGTAGTCACAAATGGCAATATTTTATTTTTTATGGCTGAGTAGTATTCCATTGTCTATATGTACCACATCTTCTTTATCCACTCATCCATTGAAGGACCCTCAGCTTGGTTCCATGTTTTGGTTATTGCTTCAATGAACATAGAGGTACATATTCTTTATGAATAAGTATTTTCAATTTTTTCAGGTAGATAACTGGAAAAGAGGTTGCTGGGTTATATGAATAGGTCTATTCTTAATTTTTTGGGGAAACTCCATACTGGCTGCACCAATATACATTGCCACCAGTAGTGTGCGAGGGTTCCCTTTTCTCCATATCCTCTCCAAACTTGTTATTTCTTGTCTTATTGATACTAGCCATTCTAACATGTATGAGGTGGTATCTCATTGTAGTTTTGATTTGCATTTCCCTTATAACTAGTGATGTTGAGCATCTTTTCATATATCTGTCAGCCATCTGGATGTCTTTCTTGGATAATTGTCTATTCAGGTCCTTGGCCCATTTATTTTTTATTCAAATTATTTGTTTTTCTGTTGTTGAGTTATATGAATTCTTTATATATTTTGGATGTTAGCCCCTTATAGGAGCTATCGCTTACAAATATTTCTTTCCTTTCCTTTGGCTGCTTTTTTGTCTTGTTGATGGTTTCTTTTGCTGTGCAGAAGCTAAGCTAATTTTTCTGAATTAATATTTTATTCTCCAAGTCTTTTTCAAAAACTTTTTCAATTAAAAGTTATTTCATAATAAATAGCCTACCTTAGTTACTACTTTTATAATTAAACTGTGTTTGAATACCACAAATTTTGCATTTCATAGTAAAAGACCCAAATGTAGCTAAAATCTTTAATTAAAGTACAGGGTATTACTTAAATAAATTTAAAAAATTTATTCAAAAACACTTAGAGAATATCTCCAATTACAAGGCCCTATACTGGGTTTAGGTATTAAAAATATCCAAAACCCTCTTGCAGCTCATGCCTTTGGAAAGCTACAACCCTTTGAGGGAAACAGTCATATAAGCAGAAAACTGATAGAAGGAAAACCCCAAGTAATGAGTACATTAATCCTTCTTTCCCATTAGAGTTATTATCTGAATTTCAGAATTCATTATCTGAATATTACATGTCATATTACTACGCCATCTAAAGCCTTTGAAACTGTGCTTCCTTTGAAGCAAATTTCTATTGTGTACTTCATCCCAAAGAGAATCAATCCTCTGGCTTTAACTAAAATTTTAAATTAGAGGAATACTGCTTCTCCCCCACCCAGCTTTATTGAGATATAATTGACACATAGTAATGTGTAAGTTTAAGGTGTAAAACGTGTTGATTTGAGAGGAATATTGCTTTTATAAAACACATAGCACCACTCAGTGATATAATAGTGCTACATGAAACTGTTATCTATAGCTGTTATTTTTCAGGCTCATGATTTTATCCGTGGTAGATACAAATCTGTGCAACAAGGAACAATATTTTTGTGGTAGTTTGCTCTATTGAGTGGAAATCCAATTATTTTCCCCGACTCCTACATTTTTTCCCCCAACCTATCCCAGCTCTCTTTCCTACTTCTTTAAACACTTCATTCTAGAAGTCTTTATTCTTTTCGTATATATTCCTATTAATTTCTTCCCCCCCATTACTTTCTTATATTATTCCAAAGATATTTTAAATCTGAAATTCAATAGTTAAAATGTTTGACAGTTCTGAGGTTAAAATACATTCGGTTATTCAGCAAATGTACATAGTATTTAAAAGGTATTCTTCATCCTTGTAACCGAGTTCA
Organism: Rhinolophus sinicus; assembly: GCF_057876585.1. Taxonomy (NCBI): domain Eukaryota; kingdom Metazoa; phylum Chordata; class Mammalia; order Chiroptera; family Rhinolophidae; genus Rhinolophus; species Rhinolophus sinicus. Next base: position 179,928,814 of record NC_142517.1, on the reverse strand, counting down.
ACTCGTTTTCTTTACAAGAAAACAAACATAACACCCAAAAGATTATTATTATTATTTTTTGGACTGGTTTTAATAGTGAGAAACAGCACAAATAGAATTTAAAAATCTGGATTGCAAGGCTGAGATTATGTTTCCTTTCATTTTGCAGCAATGGAGACTGAACTGGTGAAAAAGAGTAATCAGGTTGAAAATCCTTATTTTGTTTTTGATGATCTATTCTCTGTTTCCTTGGAAACAGAGCTGGCAGCCAGAGTTGCTGGCATTATGTTTTCTTTTCTTTTTAAGCTTTGAAGCATCAAAGAAACGGTGAGGTTTTAGGACTATAATCTGTAGAATCTGACAGATTTTCAAATAAATTAAAAACAAATATTTAGTGAATGCTTATTACATATAAGGTAGTAGGGGATAAATCTAACAAGTGTGAGAAGGAGCTTTAAGCCAATTGATTGAAATAAATTTTAGTTTGGAACAGCCAATCTATTATATATTTGAGGTTTTTTTGTGTTTTGTTTTTTTTTAAGAAAAAGAGGAAATAAAGCTTATTTTAAAACTTATAGTGTGAGGGTAGTACACTGAGACCAGTATAATTTAGTGAAATTAATTTTAGAAAGCAATAGATTCCCACACCAGACAGCACAAGTCCTTCTTCCTGTGTACACAAACTAGATAATCTGAGGGTGGATACTATGTGTTGAAAAGACAGTCTTTGCCTCCAGTAAACAAAGCAAACAAACAAACAAAAAAACTAAATGGAGTTTAAACACACCTAAAAGGTTTTCTGAAAAACTGTTATATTAATGAAGTTACCAAATATTTCAGTTGAGGGATAATGGTCAAAATGATTATAGTATCGTCTTTTCCTTTATGAAAGGTTGCTTTAACTTAAGTTTAAAAAGCCACACCTTTAGGAACACTGACTGAAATAAGGCAAGAGCTACAGGTGATGGTTGCAGGGAAGATTTTTCTTTTTGAAAATTAATAAGACCATATTTATATGCTTCAGGGGAGGGAGGATGAAATGGGAGAGATTCACCGAGACTTTAATTTGATAGAACTAATTTCTTTAGGAGAAAGGTGGGAATGGAATCTAAAGCCCAACTAGAGGGATGTGATTTTGATATCCCCTAAGGACAGCAAAGTACAATAATAATGCTTTACTAGGTGCCAGGTGTTGTTCTGAGCACTACCTGGGAATTACGAGTTGAAGGAATGTGCACCTGAAAATCAAAATTATCTCTGTGAATATGAATATGAATATGAATATAAATTATGTACTAATAATCTGCTTAAAGACAAAGAAGAACAGATGGTGTAGGGAGCTTAAAAAGAGATGGTCTGAAGAATAGGAAGTTGACCAGGAATATAGACATGTACTCCTGAACAGTAATTCAAATAATTTTGTCATTTTCTCCAGCAGTACTCAGACACACTAGTGTCAGAGCTCAGAGCCAGACTATATTCACCCAAGGCTGGAAGTTTGGAAGCAGAGTGGGATTGAAAGACAAGAGTTCAGGCAGTTGACAGCCCTGGCAGAGGTTGGTTAAGTGATGCTCAATAGTTAGGTGTGAAAAAGTGAAGCCGGAAGAGGGATAATGATGGGTAGGAAAAAAAGGAAATAAAAAAGTAGGAACACAAAGATTACAAACATAAAGAGTCCACTGACTCTCTATTCCGCTCCTTTCTGAGGAGGCAGTAGGTTGCCACACTCATGAAAGCCACTAGAAGAGTAAGCTCTGTCTGTCATCTTCAAGCTCAGGGTTTTCTCCAGACATCAGAGTCCTCAGGCAGGATAGATCCTTGCTCCTCAAAGCATAGTTCACTGAGCCGCAGCACTGCCATTACCTATGAACCTGTCAGCAACGCAGAATCTTGGGTCCCACTCCAGAACTACCGACTCAGAATCTGCTTTTAAACAGAATCTCCAAGTGATGCATATGCACGTTAAGTTTAAGAAGCACTGAGATAGATGAGAGTGTAGATTCACCCGTGGTTTATTTGTGCTGGTCATGATATACTAGGAGAAACACGGAGCAGACATTCTGTCTGTGATGTTCTCAAGCTCCCAGGCTCAATGGATTCTTCTGTGATGTGTAACTTAAACCCTTTCCCAAATGACTTGTCATCCTTAACACTAACTCCTCGCTAATTCCACCGCACGTCCCTGGTGCTCTCATATCTGAATACCAGCGTGTTGCATAAGATAAACAATCTATAAGCTTCCTTTTTCAGTTTTAAAATTCTTTGATTTTATGTATCATAGCCAAACTTCCTCTGCACAGAAAAATATACCAGAAAAAAATCAGCCCCAGGGAAACGCAATTCAGTCAGTGCCAAAAATAATTCTAAGGAGAGAATTTTGCAGTTACACACACACACACACACACACACACACACACACACACACACACTACCTGCTCTTGGGTCATCTTTAAAGAGTGATGATATCGTGGTTTTTATCTCGTAACATTCCAGTATTTTGAAGCTGCTATATAAGATTATGAGTGGTTTTGTGCTGCTTTTTACTCCCACCTTTGTGCAAAACCAAACCGAAATTCTTCAAAATGAATTAAATCACTTGAGGTCTGAGTAGAAGCTTGAGTGAAATTGCCTCCCTACGTTAATGTGGAACGAACTTCCCAAGAGAAGGAGGTTCTGGGGAGCAAGGCAAGTCGGCGTCCAACTGATTACGCAGATACCTGTTGGGGGCGTCATGTTAATAGAAATTTGGTAGCTTTCTTTTCTTTCTTTTTTTTTTTTTTAAAGACTAACGATGGCTTCTGTGATTCAGGCTTTTATCTTATACCGAGAATAGAATCTTGTCGACCTGCTGGTGGCTTTTTGAGTCGCTTTTATGCGCTGTTACCTACTGGGCCGATGTCGACGGTCAAAGGGGGAAAAGGCCATTTGTTCCCCGCTCATGCTAACTGGTCGAGAGAGCTGTGAATGTATTCCGTTACTGCTGGGGGAAGCGAAACTGCGGAAGCCCGATGCGTTCCAAAATTGGACGGGAAAGGTTTTTAAACTGCGCAGGAGACGTGCTTTCGCCCTGATAGCGGACAGCCTCACCCGGTCAGCTCACCATCATTAACCGCCTCTCCCTCCCCAAGTTAACCCACCCGACACCCACCCCTTCCCCTTCCTTGCCTCCAGGGCTCCCGCGCTCCGCCCATCCCTCTCTAGATCTCCCCCCCTTCTCTTCTTTCCCGGCCTCTCTCCCTTTGCTCTTCCCTGCCCCCTTCTTCCTTTTCCTCCTCATCGACCCTCCCCTTTTCCCCCATCAACCCCCAGCCCAGCCCAATCTGCTTTCCGCTTTTCCTCCCTCTGTTCAGATTTGCGCTCCCGCTGCCTTCGCCCCCTCCTCGCTCCAAGCGAGAAGCCGAACGGGAGGCTCCGCGAGCGGGCTGCGCGCAGGCGCACTGTGCATCAGGGGCGCGGGAGGGCCGGGTGTCCGCGCAGGCGCTCGCTGGTCCGGCTTCGCTCCGGCGCTGGCGGCCGGGTTTCGTCTGCTCGCTCTGGCAGGGTTGGGGCCCCGGGGCGCCAGCACCATGTTTCTTCACTCAGTCAACCTATGGAACCTGGCGTTTTATGCCTTTATGGTCTTCCTGGCGTCCCTAGGGCTGTGGGACGTCTTCTTCGGCTTCGAGGAGAACAAGTGCAGTATGAGCTACATGTTTGAGTACCCGGAGTATCAGGTGAGGTTCCGCCTTCTCACTTGGGCGCTCGGAGACTCGGGCCTCACCTGTCCGGCCCTTCCGTGGGTTTCCCCTGCCTTGGCTTCCCGCGCCTTTCCGACCCCTTTATGCAAACCTCACCTCTGTTTTCTCGTCCCCGGAGACTCTGCAGAACCCCACTACCCCTCTCACCTGCCCTTTGTGTCCTTTCTTCACCGTGGAGTGTTTCTTAGATGGTTCCCGGAGCATCCTCCCCGCCCCACTCGTAGTTGCCCCTCAGTCTTTCCGCCCTCTTCCCGATCCCAAATGCCACGCACCCGCTCTTCTGACTGGCCGCGTCCAACCCGCTTCTCCCCTGAGACGCAACCTCAGCCCTTCTCGCTACACCCAGACCCCATCTTCCCTGCGTTGCTGCCTTAACAGGTGCCCTTGGACCCTCCTTTGCTTCCCACGCGCCTGGATTCTCCCCCTGTCGCCCCAGTGATTTACGTGTCAGCTGTCGCTTTTCTAGAGAGGGACCGCGCTTCTTCAGAGTGTGTGTTGGCTAGATAGTTCCCAGGGCTGCCTTAGACACTCTGAGGTTTTACCTCTGTGTGAAAGGCTAACCTGATGAGTAATTCAATGGAAAGCTATTGAGCTTACCTCCTGTAAAGATTTTGCAGAGCCTCCTGTTTTGTAGGTTACAGCTCCGTGCGTGTGCATGCATGCCTGTGTTTATGCATGTCGCCTCTTACCAGTTGCATACAAAATCTATTTCATGGTGCTGTTTTTATTTTCGCACTGTTTGCTGTTTAAGAGAGACTCTCTCTCTCCCAACCTTCCTTCCTCCCTCCCTCCTTCCCTTTCCCTCCCTATCCCTCCCTATCCCTCCCTCCCTTTCTCTTTCCCTCCTTCCCTCTCTTTCCCTCCCTCCCCACCTCCACCCCTTCCATTCCACTTTGAACATTTTCTATCCCAGTTGGTTCATCAGGTCAGCATAGAATCCAGAATTTCATTCATGACCAGCTGTAATAAAAGAGTGTGACAAATTACACAAGTGTCCAAAGAAATGTCTTTCGAATGATGCTTTTATTTCTAAAGGCATCTCTTAATTATGGAATACATATTATAATAACCCCTGACCATAAAATGTATATGTACTATAATACATATTGATAAAATGCATTTTTAGTATACTTTTAAAACCAAGCGGATATTTTTCTTTAAGGTGAAGGATGCCAATTGTGATTGCTTATGTGTACAGGTCATTGTGGAAAAGCATATTTGATTATGCTACTTTATTTAGATCTTAAAACTACTTAAGGTTTAAATTGCTGACAAACGCCCTTACCCATGGGCAAAATTCTGGTTTAGATTTCATTTGTTTTGAGGTGCTTACCTTCATTTTGCACTTATGCTTATAAGAGAATGGAAGCATTTGATATCAGATGCTATTATTGAAGGAGAATATTTCAACATGTTACTGTCGTCTCTTAATTTCTAAGTGAATATGCTGGTTTGTGTTTATCAGAGGCTATGTGTAGTTAAATACTTGAGCTTTTGGTTTAGATTTTTAAAAACTGAAAGTAGAGCCCTTTTAATCCCCTTTGAATTTTCTATGGTTTGTTAATTAGGAAACTCCCAATACTAGATTGAATTTGGTCACTTTAGTTTTGTTTCACTGCATTGTAGAGTTTGGTTAAAATTAAATGATTTTGGAACTGTATGGTACTAATTCTCATTTATTTTTAGATTGCCCACAATTATTAAAGCTATTTGAATATCAACCGTAGTAGAACTTGCTTAGCATGGGGAACAAAGCATATGGACCTCACAGGTGCATTTCATGCCTCATAAAATTGACTGGAAAGACACAAAATTAGTGTAGCTAAGACAAAAGAGCTATTTGGCTTTTTTTGTTGTTGCATCTATATTTAGTTATTTTGATTCAAATTGCCTTTTTGAGTTTTTACTTTCTATCAATAATTTGTTAGTACAGTAGTAATTACAGTGATGAGTTTTCCACGTTTTGATAGATTTTTATTTGTGTGATGTAAAAAGCTGTGTTAATTCACTACAGTATTTATATTTGACTCTTAGTCCTCTTATGGTACACACTAGATTGTGTTATTTTATAAATACAGTTAAAACCTGTCTATAGAAATGACTCATTTTGAATATAGTGAAATTTCTGGATAACTGAGGTCATTCTATTAGGAACCAATGGTTTTTAATGAATAAAGGTGTTCTAAACATATTTTATATGTTGTTATTTTTAATTATATTTTGTAGTAAGCTCTCTAATTGTTTACAGGTTGATATCCAGCAGATGGGATGTCCTAGTTGTTGGGTTTTCTTCTCTTTCTTGACGCCTTTCTTTTTTACTGCTCATTTGCATATTTGTTAGCTGAATTTTTGAGGAAATGAACAATATTTGAAGCATGATCGATTTTCTCCATTTGAAAAATGAAAGGTGGGAAAGGAATTTGAAGTGCTTTGTAAAAATGAAGTTTTGAATTTAAAATTGTTTGATTATCTCTGTTCATTCTCCACCTTTGGTTTTCCTGGATTCACTTACTGAGAATTAGCTGAACATCTCATGAACCTGACAAAATGCACATTATCCTTTAAAGCTTCTTCCCTATGACAGCAAGGCAAAGCTTTCATAGTTTTAGGCAAACTGTAGAATTCGAGAAGAAACATCTGTGTTGTTTTCTCCCATACAGTAATTTGTTTGCCTGTCTTCAGATATGTGATCTAACAGTTGCTCTTTGAAAGGAAAAATTGATATTGGAAAATACAAATCATATGTTTTGTTAACTTGATGTTTATTAGCAAATCATTTATTGAATGACTACTCTGTGTCAGGTATATTGTAGATACTAGGTGTGGGTGAGAGGGAATTAGAGATGAATCAGACTGTGTGCCTTTATGTCTTTATAGTACAATGTGGGGAGATGAATGTAATGGATAGTTAAAATGTGCTAAATGTTATAATTTCACTGTAAGAGTGTGTGTTCTTCACAGAAGAGAACATTCAAGTCATTTTGGGTAGTGAAAAGCTGCGGAAAAGAGGTAGTGAATTGCACTGTGGAGGGTCTGTAGTTCATAAAGTGCAGAAACAAGAAAATTGCAGGAATAAAGAATAGCATTTGTGAAACTAGGAAGGCACCAGAACACATTGTGTAAGCATTATGTATAATATGTTATCATTTATGTAAAATATTTCTGGAAGCAAATTGCTAATATTGGTTGCCTTCTAGGTAGGAAACTGGATTGCTAAAGGACCATGTGTAAGAGAGAGCCTTTTCTATGTATATCCTACTAAATCTTGAATTTTGAAACATACTAAGAATAAATTTTAAAACATGGCATGTGTAAGTTATAAGAAAGTAGGTAAGAATAATTAGAGCCAGATTTTAAAGGACCTCTCTCTTACGCCTTTATCATCTATATATGTAGTGAGGAAACTCATAAGGTGTAAGTTTTAATAAGATATTTCTTGAATGCAGTATGGACTATGGATTGTAACAGTGAGATTATGACAGGGAGAAAGACGGGTCTGAAAAATTCAGTTGTCCCCAGGTCTTTTTATCAATCTGGAGTCCTCCAGCGTATTCCTAAGTGTTGAGTGGGCAAAGGGCTAAGAGCTAGCTCTTTGTAAGAGCTTTAAAACTATGTTCATTTTGATCAGAATCCTTTTATTTTTGGTTAATTATGGAGCTCAAACTTTTATTTTTCAGTTTCAATTTACAGTTAAAAGAAATATATCATAAAATACTTGATAAAAAAGACTTGAGTTTCTTAAATCAGTATTTTTTTGGCACTTGGGAAATTGTTAGAATTTTTGACTTTTGAAAGGGGTCTGTCTAGTTTAGAGATGAGAAGTATCTGTATTAAGGCAGATAGAGTTGAGAAAGGATGGACAGACAGCAGGGGCAGGATTGTGGAGATAATATTTAAGTGTAAAAATAATTGATATTAATTAAAGGTCTTTTGGGGGGTAGGGATGCTCATTTAAATAATCTATATAAAATAATCAGTTTAAAATATAGTGGAGTCCTGTTGTTACACATGTTTTCTTTTCAAATCCTTTGACCCTCTTCTGTTTTTTCATCAGCATCTTATTTGTATGCCTATAACTTTCTGTCCTCAGTTTGGTCAGTATACCCTTCCTGTTTCTTCCTGCCACTCACTTCCAATTTGAATTCTGTCTGGAAATGTGGTTTTGCCATTTGCCTACAACTCCCACTATTTTCTACTTTTTTTTGTTTTTTGGTTCTATCTCCTTTCCATCTTTTTTTTTTCCTACTCCACATTATATGCATTCATATTTTAAAAAATGTACACTTTCACTATAAAAATTATTTTCATAATAGTATGCTATGAAATATATTGAAGAGTCTTTCGCTTGTTTTTCTATTTCTATATAATTAAATATTTCTTTTTTGATATATTTGATAGTTTCCTGTTTTTCTGAGTTAATTTTCAACTAATTCAAAACTTTGTTCAGCTACAATCTTCAAAAGAATAATTGATCTGATATGCATGTACTGTTATATTAGATGTTGCACTCATTTGGGAGGGATTAATATAACATTTTTTTCTCTCACGTTTCCTTTTTGTTTCATTTGTACCGAAAGAAACAGAATATTTTGTCATTTTCATTTTTGATTATATACAGTATATAATCAATATTGGGACTAATTTGAGTTTAAGTACAGGTATGCATATAAAGCAGATATTTGTTGTATTTCTCTATTTTGAGTATCTGAGAAGATAAAGAGTTGCTAGTATCTTAAACAATAAGCTCACACTCTCTAAAGATGTTGTCATGGTAGTCTCAGCACAGGTTGTTTGTGGTAGTATCCTCAAAGGAATATTTGAATAATATTCAGGAATGTGCATGAATAACCAAAATTCTGCTTTTTACAACAAGGAGGTTTTTTTCAATAGTCATTACCATTTTCAGTTTTTAAAATTCATTCAGTAGTTAAGATTTTTATCAAGCATATGTGTAGCATTGCTATATCATTAAATCTGTTGGTATCTACTTAAATAAACTCTACTGTTCAATGTACTGATTTCATTTTTAATGGTTTCTATCCTTTAAAAAAAGCAAAAGAAGAGTTTGTGCTTTACTGTTGCTTTTATAGATGCCTATTTGGGATGATATTAAGACCTAATTTATATTTTGTCAAAAATTTTATGTGAATTACTGGCTCATCTGGTATACAATAATATGAATTGCAGAGTAGTTTAAGACTTGCTGACAAACCAGGCACCTGGTTTGTGAAAACTGAAACAGATGCTAATTCATTGAAATGTTTATGGTGAGAAGAGTGTACATGCCTTGACCAAGACATGGCTATAAAGTTCAGATTAATTTGTTAAGCACATTGTAGGTCAAAGCATATTGGGAGGTCAGAAAGCTGCATGATAGAACAAACTTACTTTCTGTTCTAAGCTGGAATATGTAGTTGGGCCTGAGTAAAAAGAGAGCCATTACAAAACAGTTTAAAATAGCAAAAAAGAATTGATTTGATAATGGAAAGCTTTTATCATTTCTAAGTGTAATTGCTACTGATACTGAATTAAATGCATTTCCAATTATGTTAACATGTAACTTGCTGACATCTACCAGTGTTTTTCTGTTGACAGAGGCTATTTTGAGTAATTTGTATTCATTAGAATTTCAGATAGTCCCATTTTATGCTTTCTTGAAGATGGCATGGTTCAAAACTTACATAATTCAAGACTAATTCTCCATATGAGTAAAAGTAGAACTTGTTTTGTGCATTAAGTGCAGTTTTATCATCAGTAATGTTTTTATATTGCACTATTTCAAATTTGTATAATTCAGGATTGGGTATGGTGAGGCTAACTGGTATTAACAAAATTGATTAAAATGAAATTGTATATTTGTTTATTTTGCTGTAGAAAATAGAACTTCCAAAGAAACTGGCGAAACGGTATCCTGCATATGAATTATACCTTTATGGAGAAGGATCCTATGCTGAAGAACACAAAATTCTCCCTTTAACTGGTATTCCAGTTCTCTTTCTTCCTGGTAATGCTGGAAGTTACAAGCAAGGTGAGTCTCAGAAGTGAATTTTGAAAGCTATAAAATTCACTTGCAGAATTTATCAGATACATATTCCGTGTAAAGTACAGTGCTAGACATACTGGGAAACACAAATATGTAATACTTTGTCTGAGAGAAATACATGTGAGAAGTACATAGAAAAGAGTAATTGAAGACCACTTTGCAAAGAGCAAGAAGGAGAAAAAGAAGATGGAGTGTGTGTGTGTGGGGGGATAAATAGATGATATAGGGGTTCAGGAATCAGCAAAAAGAAAGAGGCTTGTATTGGAAATGGAGGGAACAGAAAACAGAGCCTGAAGCATTGATTAGAGAAGTAAACAAGGAGATTGGTTTCTTTTGGAGCTATTTCAGTTAGATCTAGAAATACTGAGGAGAACACAGAAAAGTGAAGGTAGGGAAGTTATATATACGGATTCCAAAGTGAATGTTGGTTTGGAAATATAGCAGTTATTTCTGGCATAACAACCAAGTAATCTGGAAGTAATTTCAGCTACAGTCTGCTTTTTTGGTTGTTAAATGGTGTATTCTTTTATATAATGAGAATAGAATAATTTCTACATTTAGTATAATTACTTACATGTTTATTTATCTAACTTACATTTATGGAGTATCTCCATGACCTGGGCAGTATTCTAGGCAATAGGGATCCGAAACAGACCAAGACAGATAAAGTCCCTGCCTTTCTTGTTGGGAAGACAGACATCAAACACATACGTTGGTAATGTAAAAAGTTTGAAAAAAATAAATCAGAGTAAGGAATAGGATAAACAGGATTAAGAAGTAACTAGGTCGATGAAGTGGCCAGGAAAGGCCATCTAAGGTGATGGCATTTGAGCAGAGACTTGAAAGTAGCAAGGGACTTGCTGTAACTATTTGGGGGAAAACCGTAAGGCAGAAACATGCTTGGTGTGTTCAAGGTCACTGAGACTAACAGTGAAAAGAGATGAGGATGGAAAAGTAGTTACAGGCTATATCATATGAGTTGTGGAAAAAGACTTTGAATTTTGATCTAAGTGTGATGGGAAACTTTTGGAAGGTTTTGGTAAGAAATGATATAATCTGATATTTTGGTAATCGTATTTGAAATAAAGCACACATCCAAACAAATGCATAGACTATGATATTTGGTTAAAAACAATTATAAAGTGAATTGTTTACTTTAGGAACCAAAACCCAAGTCAAGAAGTAGAAGATTGCCAGCACCTTGGAAACCCCCTGTGTGCCCCCTCCAGATTAAAACTCCCTCCCCTCTTTCTAGATGTAATCACACTCCTAACTTAAATGTAGTAATTTCTTTGACTTTCTTTATAGTTTTAGTGTCTAAGTATGCATCTCTAATACAGTCTACTTATTCAGGGCTATTTTTAACATTCTGTTTTTGGACATTTGTGTTATTTACATTTATTGGCTGTTATAGATAATGAACATTGTTATCTTGGAGCACATAAAGCCTATGTTTCTATAAGATATATACCACGGGAGCATAATTCTGGTTGTGCTAAGTTATAGTCCCAGAACCAGAACACTGTATTTCCCTTTTCCCTTTGCTCCACATTCTTAATGACATTGGAATTGTCAGGTTTTTAAATTTTAACCCTTCTGTTAGGTATGAGTTATTTTTAAAAAATGATCACTCTGGCTTTGCTGTGTAGAGAATATATAGTAAACGGGCAAGATGGAAGTAGGAAAGATACTAAACATCACTAGTCATCAGGGACATACAAATCAAAACCACAATGAGATACCATTTCATACCTGCTAGATTGACTATAATCTAAAAGATAGATCATAACAAGTATTGTTGAGAATGTGAAGAAATTGAAACCCTCCTACTTGCTGGTGGGAATGTAAAATGGTACAGCCACTTTGGAAAGCAGTTTGACAGTTCCTCAGAATATTAAACATAGAGTTAATATGACCCAACAATCCCACGAGTAGGTATCTACCCAAGAAAAAGGAAAACATACATCCATACACAAACTTGTATACAAATGCTCATAGCAATGCTGTTTATAATAGCTAAAAGGTAGGAACAACCCAATGTCCATCAAATAATGAGTGGAGGGATAAAATGTGATATATCCATATAATGGAATATTACTCAGCAATAAAAAGGAATGAATTACGGATACATGAATTACATACTGCAATGTGGATGAACCTTGAAAACATGTTAAATGAAAGCACCCAGTCATAAAAGACCACATGTTATATGATCTCTTTAATAGAAATGTCCAGGATAGGCAAATCCAGAGGGACAGAAATAGATTAGTGCTTTCCTGGAATTAGGAGGAGAAGAGGAATGAGGAGTGACTGTTAATGAGTATAGGGTTTTCTTTTTGGGATGATGAAAAAATGTCTAAAGTTAGATTGCAAAAACGACTGTACAGCTCTGTGACTATACCAAAAATAATTGAGTTGTACACTTTACACGAAGAGTTGTATAACATGAACTGTACATGTTTTAAAAAATGGAAGGGCTAACAGGTATGTTGTTTGCTGAACCACACACTGCAACTTTTAATGCCAATTAATGCAATCAGTTCATAAATTCTGTGAGTGGGTTACAAAGAGCAACCTGAAGCAGTGGAAACAGGGAGGCCAGTTAGGAAACAGTAGTTTAGGCAAGAGATGGCGCTTGGATTAGGAAGGTTGCAGTGGACATGGTGAGACCCCACCATTGCAGGTATATTTAGAAGGTAGAGCATGACAGGATTTACACATGGATTGGACATCATCTGTGAGAAAAAGAGACAAATCGAGCATGAGTACCTAAACCAAGTGATGAGCAGACATTTTTTTGTAGGAATTCTCATTCTTAAAATATTCAAGTGTGACAGACTTCCTAGTTCTTATTCAGAGAATCTTTCCCCTCCCTTTTATTTATTGTTACTACTGAAGAGGAAGCAGGTAGAGAATGAATGACCTATTCACTTTTTATTTGCTTTAAAAAATAGGGCACAAGACATACAGCCTCTAGGTTGTTTTGTTCTTCTAAATTGATACAATTAAAGGATGCTATCCTGAAATAGGTTTTTAATATTCAGGATGTTGGATACAGTTATTTGTTAAGAGAGAAGAATGTACAAACTTTTAAAAATTTTGTTTAATGTGCACTTTGACCTTTTCCTTTGCAGTTCGCTCTATCGGCTCTATTGCACTTAGAAAAGCAGAAGACATTGATTTCAAATACCATTTTGACTTCTTTAGTGTGAATTTCAATGAAGAACTGGTGGCACTATACGGTGGAACTCTTCAGAAGCAGACCAAGTTTGTACATGAATGCATTAAAACAATTCTCAAGCTCTATAAGGTAAGAGATAAACATACAAATCAGTAGTGATCTACCTACTAGTATCATTTTTTTTTAAAAGGGACTCAGCATATTTTAAGTCATCTGTTTGTTTATATGGAAGTTGAAGCAAAGATGGCACAAAATTTTGTTTTTTGTTTTTGTGTGTGGGTGTGTTGTTTTGAACTCAGTGGTGGTTTTAGAAGTTTAAATTGAATTTACAGGAAATCTTGCAGTGAATTTAGGAAAAATAATTTCTTTTAACTGTGTATAAATTAGGAGTGCAATGTATTTCCTAAAAACCATTAGTATGGATTTGTGTTTCTAGTTATGACTGAAACTGGTACTAGAGTAGTCCTCTTCCGTATGTAAACAACTATAAAACTAGTCAAAAAATCTGAAGCACATGTTTTCAGGTGTTGGACAACCAAGCAGCAAAGGACTATGATTTCTGAAAGAAGGATAACGTGTGAGGTGAGTTCCATGATTGCCCTGGCTTTCTGCCTGGAAGCATTTTCTAAACCATCGGTCAGATAGGTGGAGATTGAACAAAGCACATTGATATCACTGAGATGGAGAAGGCAGAGATTGGAATTTGGGACTACTGAAATTGGCTAGATTTGTGATCAGGGTATGTAAAAGAAGAGAACTAGGCAGAGATAGGAACTCTAGAAATTTGCGTTTTTCAGTCTTTGAATTCTATGCTGCATATACACAGGACAACAAGTTCAAGGCAATGGTATACCAAGGAGGAAGTAGGGGTGGTGTCCACCTCAGCTGCAAGGAATAAGGGGGAATATATGTCATTAGAGAAATTTAAAAGAGTAGCAAAACAGACAAAATCATTTTGTGCCAGCATTTCTAAAACAGTGTCAGGGATAAAATATACTACCCACTGAGGTGAGCCACTTCCTGCATTGGTATGCCACAAGGCAAGTCCTGGCAAAAAACAACTACTGGGGAATTGTGAGTGCAATTGAGATTTTAGAGGCCACATGGTGCTGGGAAATAGGAGTTCTGACCAGCTGGAGCAGAAGGACCTGTTTGAACACACTGGGTATTCAAGTGAGACCCCAGAAAGGACATGATTTAAGAATAGGACTACTCCAGTCCTAAAGTAAGAGCTACTCGTGTCCAACTTAACGATGCTTAAATATAAGCCTCAAAAATATAAAAGTTAAGGATTTAAAGTAAAAGATGCACATAATAAAGGAACGGATGTGGAATCTCATCAGAGAGATGGAAACTATGAAAAAAACAACAAAATTTAAAACGGAAACAATACATATCAGAAATGAAAAATTCAGAAGATAGGTTTTAAGCAGACTGAAGACTATGGAAGAAGAGATCATTGAATTTGAAGACAGGACAACAAAAACTAGCCAAAATGAAGCACAAAGGATAAAAGGATACAGAGAACAGAACCTCAGGACCCTATGGGACAGTGCTAAACAGTCTAACATATATATAGTTGGAACCCCAGAAGAAGAAGAAGAGAGAGAAATAGGAGAGGAAAATATATTCAAAGAACTAATGGCCCCAATTTTTCCAATTATGATTAAAATTGAAATCATACAGGGTGTATTTTCTGAATATAGCAGAATTAAATTAGAAATTAATAACAAAAAGATATCTGGAAAGCCTTAAATATTTGGAATTACTTCTAGATAACCCAGAGGTCAAATAGAAAATCACAGGTGAAATTTGAAAATGTTTTGAACTGAAATAAAATGAAAACACAACTTCAGAATTTGTAAGATTAAAATAGTGGTTAGAAGAAATAGTCTTAAATGCTTGTATTAGAAAGAAACAAGGTTTAAAAGCAGTGATCTAACCATCCAAATTCAGAATCTGGAGAAAGAACAAAGTAAACTAAGTAGAAGTAAGGAAACAATAAAGATGAAAATGGAAATCAATAAAATAGAAAACAAGCCAAAGAAAAAAATTTATACCAATAGCTGACTTTTTGAAAAGATCTATGAAACTGATGAACCCATAGCTAGACTGATTAAGAAAGAAAAGGAGAGGAACACAAATTAACAATATCAGAAATGAAAGAAGGGACATCACTAGAGAGCCTATAGATATTAAGAAGATAGTAACGGGATATTATGAACAACTTTATGCCAATACATTTGACAACTCAGATAAATGCACAGCTCCCTTGAAACATAAATTACAAAACAGACACAAGAAGAAGCAATCTCTGACTAGTCCCCTGTTTAAAATTTTTTGGATTTGTAATTAAAAATCTTACTAAGAAAAATCTAGTGCTAAATGACTTCAGTGGTGAATTCTATCAAACATTTAAGGAAGTAATAATACCCATCTTATACAAACTCTTTTAGAAAACAGAGGAAAAGGTAATACTTAACAGTTCATTTTAAGAAATCAACAAATCCTGACTATCAAAATCAGACAATGACATTGTTTAAAAAAAAAATAGGGACCTAGTATCCTCATCAACATAGATATAAAATCCTCAACAGAGAATTAGGCTATCAAATCCAGCAATATTTTAAAGTATAATACCTCATGACCAAGTAGGATTTCTCCCAACAATGTTTTCAAGTATAAATAAATGTAATTCATCATAAGAGCATCTCAATAGATGAAGACTCATTTGACTGCATTCAGCACCCATTCATGATTTTAAAAACACACACATACACGCACAAAGCTCAGCACAGTAAGAATAGAAACAAACTTCCTCACCCTGAGGAATTGTATTATGCATAGTATTACGTGTATGAGAGGAACCATTATGTATTTGATAAGATATTTATTGGATAAGATAAATAAGATGTGATCACAAAGTGAAATTCATTTCCATAAATGTTCTTCACAATAAATAGTTGAATGTCTTTGATGTTGTATAATAGGGAGTTTTTTCTTTCTCTATTTTTCAGCTTCTGTCTGCTTCCATCACCTCTATTCAACATTGTACAGAGGTCCTAGCAAGTGCAGTAAGGCCAGAAAAAGAAATACAATTAAAAATTAAAAAGGATAAATTACAGATGACATAAATACACAGAAACATTTAAATAAATTTACAGAAAATTATTAGAATTCATAAGTGAATTTAGTAAAGTTACAGGATAAATGGTCAGGAATCAAAAATCAATTCACAAAAGGAAAGTGAAATTTTAAAATACATTTACAGTAACGTAAAAAAACAATTCTTATGGATAAATTTAATGCAGAATGTGCAAGATCAATACACTAAAACTTCAAACTTTGCTGAGAGAAATTAAAGAAATCTGAAATAAATGGATAGACCAATTTCATGGATTGAAGACTCACAATTAAGATGTAAATTCTCCCCAAATTGAACAAAAGATTTAATGCAATACAAATCACGCTACCAGTGGGTGTTTTGTAAAAATTGACAAGTCTATATGGAAATGCAAAGAACCTAAAAAGCCAAACAGTCTTGAAAAGAAGAACAAAGTTGGAGGACATGTACTGCCCGATTTCAAGACTTAACTGTGAGGGTGTAATCCAGCTAGCGTGGTATTCCTTTGCATCTTGAAAATGAAATTGTACACATCATGGTTCTTTGCGTAAGCCAGCATTTTCAAGTTATTTCTAAAGTAGGATTTTGTTTGTTTGTTTTTTCAATCTACACTGAGTATTATAGGAGGAAACAAGCCATATTAGGTACAGGACCTTTTTTGTATCTGATACTTATTGGATAGTTAATAAGACATGATTACAAATTGAGATTTCCATAAATGTCACTCACAATAAACAATCATGTGTTTAATGTTATATACTAGGTATATCTTATATGATGATAAATGCCAGGAAGGAAAATAGAACAGAAAGGGAGATAGGGAGTTGAGACTAGAGGACTACAATTATAAATAACACTCTGTTGAGAAGCAGACAATTTAATGCAAATTCAGGACATGAGAGAGTAGCTCATTTGCCTATCTAAGAAAAGAGTGCTCTAAGCAGAGGAAATAAATACAGAGGTTACCAAAAAATGTATACACATTTTAAGAAAGGAAAAAACTGTATTAAAATTGTAATACTCAATATATATCGATAACAAAAGATGAATACAAGTTATGTGTATACATTTTTTTTGGCATCCCCCGTATATAAGGCAAGTGTGCTGTATTTTAAGAAAAACAAGGAGACTGGAATGGCTGGAGCAGATAGAGTGAGTTAGTAGAAGGAGAGGTTGGGGAGAAGGCTGATTATAGAGACTTGTAGGCAATTTTAAGAATTTTGCCTTTTATTTCAAATGATATGGAAAGCCACCATAGAGATTTTTGAGCAAAGGAGTGGCATGTTCTCATTTAGATTTTAGCAGTATCACTCTGGATACTTCTGAGGATAT
This sequence comes from Rhinolophus sinicus, assembly GCF_057876585.1. Classification (NCBI taxonomy): domain Eukaryota; kingdom Metazoa; phylum Chordata; class Mammalia; order Chiroptera; family Rhinolophidae; genus Rhinolophus; species Rhinolophus sinicus. The sequence continues at coordinate 179,911,418 of NC_142517.1, read as the reverse complement.
ATTGAAGGGATGTAAGGGTGAAGCAGAGAGACCAGTTAGGAGGCTATTTCAGTGATTCAGGCAAGAAATAATGGTAGTTTAGGTCAAGTTGGTAGCATTGGAGGTGATAAGAAATGGTCAGATTGGTGTAAATCTTAAAAGTTTGAGGCAAGATTTGCTGGCTGATCAGATACGGAGGGGCAATGTGACAGAAAAAGAAGAGTTAAGGGTGACCCCAAATTTTTTGGCTGAACAGCTACAAGGGTTGAAGTGCCATTAACTGAAGTGGGGGAAAATATAGGAGGAACAGATCTCGAGGAGATTAAGTGTTAAGTTTTAGAAGGTTCAATTTGAGACACGCGCTAGATATCCATTATGCCACTGGAGTTGAAACTTGGAATTCAAGAAAAGAGGTCGGGTCTGGAGATAATAACTTGAGGTTTGACAGCATATAGATGTATTTAAAGCTATGACACTAGATGAGATCACTAATTGAGTCAAGATATCAAAGAGATCAAAGGATTACTCCATTATTCAGAGATAAGGGGAGATGAGAAGAAACCAGCAAGAGACTAGAAAGGAGCAGCCAGTGAGTTAAGAGGAGAACCACAAGAGTATATTGTCAAGGAAACCAAGTAAAGCATTTCAAAGAGGAAGAACTATGATCAACTATGTCAAATGCCGTTGGTAGGTTAAGTAAAATGAGGCTTGAGGATTGGCTCTTAGATTCCTTGGTGCCTTGATAAGAGCAGTTTTGGAGGAGTGTCGGGGTGAAAGCCTGATTGGAATGGGTTTGAGAGTGTGTGGAAACTGAAAAATTGGAAAAATTAGAGACAGCAAGTACTATATAGATAACTATTTTTGAAGAGTTTTGCTGTGAAGAGATGTAGAGAAAGGTGTGGTCACCAAGGGGAAAGTGGGAGTAAAAAGTCAGTTGTCTTTATTTTTTACAGTATTTTTATATGCTAGTGAGAATGGTGTAGAAGAGAGGGAGAAACAATGATGCAAGAAGAGAGGGAGAAGAATTGCTAGAGTGATGTACTTGAGAAGGCCAAAGGGGATAGCTTTCAGAGCACATACGTAGTGTTTGGCTTTTGCTAAGATCAGTTCTGTGTTGGGATCACCAAGACCATCCCAGGCTCTATGATTCTCCAGGACGACTCACAGGACTCAGCACATAGTTGTACTCACATTATGATTTATTACAGTGAAAGGATACAAAGCAAAATCAGCAAAAAGAAAAGGTACATGGGATGAAATCCAGAGGAAACGCAGGTACAAGTTTCCAAAAGTCCTCTTGCAGGGGAGTCACACCGGCTGCATTTAATTTCTATAGCAACAAACTGTGACATGTGTAAAGTGTTGTCTACAAGAGCAGCTCATCATAGACTCAATGGCCAAGGTTTTTATTGGGGGCTGGTTACACAGAGACCCTCTGCCTAGCAAAATCCCAACCAGGACAGCAGGTGTTCAGCATAAAGCATATTCTTTACAGTTTCAACACAGTGAGCCATTCTTATCATTTAGGGAATGATGAGAACTCTCCCAGAATCTAAGGTCCCAGACTACAGACCAGAGCCAACCTTATGTGCAGTCTATTCTAAGGACAGCAATTTCAGGCCTACTATGGTAACATGTCTGCACAAGGTCCAATGAATGCATAGTAACAGGAGAGAAGGCAGAGATGAAGGATCAGTACGGAGGGTGATGAGCAAAAAATTGATAGTGGAACTGAGGATGCGACGTGGAGACAAAAGAATTTTTTAAATGCAATACTTATTTAAAAAATAAATTATGTAATTATCCGTGAATAAATAAATGGAATCTGGTTTATTTTTAAACCCAGGTGCACAATAGGAAAAGAATTTGATGAGTTAAGATATATTAATACGAGGTAGTATATTGCTATGACAGCTATAATTTTTTACATTTTTGTGGTATTTCCGATTTTGAATAAATGATCTGACTTCTTATATCCTATAAAATCTAATATTCTGGTACACAAAAAATATAATTTCACCTCTTACATTCAATATAACGAATGGTAAAACATGATTTGCTGGACCCAAATTTTTGGATTTTGATTCAGAAAACTAAAGCATAGCTGTCAAAAATGTTTGACAGAACACAAAGTAGTATGTATACACTAATTACAAGTATATGAAAATGTATTTCTGTGTCCTATGATAGGAAATTTTCTTTTCCTATAAAATTGCTCATATTTAGAAATATTTAGTATTTTTATTATGATACTAAGTGTTAATTATGCCTTGGTGATTTATTTTTAATAGGGTCAAGAATTTGCTCCAAAAAGTGTGGCTATAATTGGTCATTCTATGGGTGGCCTTGTTGCAAGGGCATTGCTTACACTGAAAAATTTTAAGCAAGATCTGATAAACCTTCTTATTACACAAGCCACCCCTCATGTTGCTCCTGTGATGCCATTAGATCGTTTCATTACTGGTGAGTACTGTTACCTAAACACTAAGTGGCCTCCCCGTTGTTGTCTAGGATTACTCCCTTTAGTGTGTGCCACAGATTCATCCATGTATGAAGCAGCTCAGTTTCAAATCAGCACCTCCAGTTCTGAGTCTCTCTCTCTCTCTGTGACTTTCAACTTAAGCTCATAATGGAAACTGCTACTTTCTCTGTCTGTAGCATCTTAACATGGATGGCATGTGGCTTATAATCCCTAGGCACTTGGGCTTCAGTTTAGTTATTCTTGGGGATGACTCTTTATCTCCAAAAGTATGTTTAAACTCCCTATGTCTTATTAACCTTCCAGTATTCCATTCAAAAGAAGCTTATTTTTTAAATAAAATAGTAGAAATGTCTTGTTTTTAAATAAATAGGTCTGCTAACACTTTATATGGTGAGGTAGAATTGCTAATATTTATTGAGCTCTTACTATATTTCAAGTATTGTGTTAAGGACTTTACATTTGAGGCAGACACCAGTGTTATCCCCATGTTTATGGATAGAAAAAAAATGGCCAAGGTAAAGTTTTTGCCCAGAGTCATGTGGCAGGAAAATAGTGGTGCCAGTATTTGACCCTGGTAAACTTGTTCCTGGCCTGTGCTTTTTACCTTTGCATGCACTACTGTCTCCTACTTGAGGTACATTACTATTACACAGGAAATCAAATTATGGACAATATTATACTATTGCAGGGAATTTTGAATAAACAGTAGGAGTTTATGATTGCTGTCATCTAATCAAATAGTGATAATGTCACAAAATGAGAATTAAATGCCTATCTCAACTTTTTATTAAAGGCAAATATTATCTTTATTGCTTTTTGGAATATTATGTGAATAGAATAAAATATAAGAAAGAAATAATTCTTTTTCCTGATCAGTAAATTTGCACAACTCCTTATCCTATCAAAATTTCCATTGTCTTAATGGTGTGATGAAAATTTTGTTTATAGTTAAGTGAGAAATATACCCTGGTGACTCCAATTCAAAGTAGTTTTCCAAACACCCAATTTAACATAACATTGCCAAGGTGTAACTTATATGCTAGAATATCTGGTGCAATAGTACTTAAGGTGAAGTTTGATTTTTCTCTTATCATATTTAAAGCTTTTCCTGTGGAAACCTTTTAATAAACATTTTTAGTTTTATTATTGAAATTATTGAAATCTGTTTTACTAATTCTAATAATTATAATAACCTATAGGTTTAAGAAAAAAACAAAGGCATAGATAAGTCATAATACTTGTCACCATAACTGAGAACGCTTTCTCTTACTGCATTTCATATGACATATGTAGGTGAGCCATGTAGGTTAAATTGGAATGACTCAGAATATATTTTTAAAAATATTTTGAGGAGTATTTGCAAGAGACTCAGGTTTTATTGTTTTGAAGGATATCTGTGGTCTGTCTCTAAAAGGCTCAGGCTGAAGTGATTCTTACGGTCAAGGTGTTTTTACTGTAATTAGGAAGCCTCTCTCCCATTTAGTCTGTATTTAATTTTTCTTGCATTAAATCTGAATCAGAATAAAAAAACAAAAGTTTAAGGGGTGGTAGGAGATCCCTATGACCTCCAAAAATAGATTCTGCATTTATAATGGGTGGAAATACTGCCCTTAACCAGGGGAAAGGAAGCCATGCACGGGGCTCTGCACTTCTGGGGCTGTTCTGGGGCTGCCTTTCCCCGCAGGTGTGGCATGTACAGGCCCAGCAGCCTCCCCACTGGAGGCCACACCTTTACTTCTAGGCCATGTTCCAGGGAACCAAGCCTCCAGACTTTTCTTGTGCATATGCCCACTTCCAGCGTCCATGTGATCCTCTTACATGGATCTGTCCTGCGGGCAGATAAGCACAACCCTAAGCTTGAGGTGCAGTCAGAGCTTGGATGTGCGCTGAGGCCCTTGTGATGCGGGATGGAATTGGGATGGGCAGAGAAGGGTGAAAGCATAGCAATGGGCTGGACCAGAGATCTGCTCACGCTGTGCTGCCGTATCCAGTGTCCAACGCTGCTGTGTCCTAGAATTCTTCATTCACACTTGGTCTTCCAGGTTATTTTCATGATATATTTGTCAAGGTAGGCTGAGAAAATATTTTTATTTAGCAGTTTGTTAGCTGGAATTTTGACTTGTGCATACGTATTTAGGCCTATGTCATGTGTACGGCATTGGTAGCCTTGTCCCAGGCCCGGCAGATGTTAGGAATGGGTCTGCTTGGTCACGGGCTAGGTAAATACCGCTGAGATCTTTAATGCGAGGAATATGCTCTTCCAAAATGTTAGAAGCCCTCAGTGAAATCAAATACCAGGATAAGAATGCTTTAAGTTTTGATAAGCAGAAAAGGAACTGAGAAGTTTCCTGCCCTGGCCTCAACTCTTTGACACTAAAATGTTCTCACTCTCCATAGATATAGTGGAAAAATTGTCTGCAAGTTCTTCCCTTTGAACTACTTGTTACACTAAAGGGGTAGAACCTTAACCCTCAGGTTTTCCGCAGCTGCATAGTCCCAAGACTAATGTGAATGTCATTGTTTTGCTGTATTTTGTTTTAGGAACTTAAATAGTATTATACTTGGTGTGGTGGTGGTTGGCCGCAGGAGAGCTGCTAAGCCCTGATAAGCAGGGACGTTGCCTAATTAGGAAGATCTACAACTCTTTAGCATAGTAAACTATTATCCTTGGACGAATTTTAGGGTTTTTTCTTTCTTGCTGTATTTTGTGGTTCATGAACAAGTAGCAGCCTTGTGGAATATAGAGACCTGTTTGCATATGGACTTGTCAAAGCTAATAGAATTTGGATATCTTTTTTCATTATTGATACCTTTAGTAACAGTATTTGTACTCTGATTTAATGGCGAAAGCAGAATGTGTGGAAAGATATTGTCTCAAAATAGAGAAATGTGAATAACATTGTTTATAGAAAATTTGGGTGGCTTAAACAGAAATTCAGTTTAATATTAATCTTATGAATAGCTTATTGTTGCAGGGAATGATTACTAATTTTTAATGTGTGTCTTTTTTATTTTCTACCAGATTTTTATATGACTGTAAACAACTATTGGATTCTAAATGCTAGACACATAAATTTAACCACACTTTCTGTTGCTGGAGGATTCCGAGATTACCAAGTTCGTTCAGGACTGACTTTTCTGCCAAAATTAAGCCATCATACCAGTGCCTTATCTGTTGTGGTAATCTTTTTTAAGATTCTACTGAAATACTAATGTGATGGACGCAGTGGGGCATGAAAGGAGAAGTGATATTTAGCTGCTTGGAAATGACTGCTGAGTTGGTGTAGTACAGCTGTACGTGCTTGCGGGCGTGTGTGTGAGCTAGAGAGACAGAGACGGAGAGAGAATGTGAATGAATAATATGAATATGTTGGGAAGGCAGAGGCATGGTTGCTTACGTCCATGGAAAGTAAAAAGGATCTTACAAACTTTATGAAAATAATTCTTATTTATGAGAAATAATTGTTCAAAATAAGTGCTTATCCATTGAATAAAATTCTAAGTATAAGAAAGTATGGACTGGAGTCCAAGGGCCTCTTGTATCTGAGTGGTATGCTGTATACAGTAGTAGTCTATCAAACATGTCACATACTCTGGATTGATAAACTTGAGTAAAGTTTTACCAATTTTAAAATAAAAAAATTAGCTTTGATAGTATAAACAGAAACCTGTTTGATTAATTTGCTAATTATTCTTCCCTGCTAGGACATCATGTATTTGGTCTTTAACCGGGATACATAGCCTCTGTAAAGTGAGTTTGTTTCCTTTTAGGATTTACGTTATTTCTTATATTTTTAACCTTGACTTCTTCAGTTAAGAACTTAACTATTTAACTACTATACACATCATACTCAAATGTAACTTAATTTAATTTCTAAATAAAATCCATAGCGTTGCTTTTGCTTTTTAGGAGATAGTGCTTTGTTTCTAGTTGTTCTCTTCATAAGTAATCTTTTGCTTAGCTTAGCTTTTGCCCCACCTTAGATTGCTGTTCATTCATTAAACAGATATTTGCTGAATGCTTGCCATACATAGAACAAAAATTGTTAAGCTATTCTGTTTATTACTCACCATTTTATTATAATTGGAGAACTTGCAATTTAGCCATAACAGCTTTGGAACAAAATTGGTAAACCTCTAAAACCTCATTATTGGTATGAATCTTATTTGATGTTGAATATTTGGTGCATATGTTTGCTGATGTCCTCAAAACACTAAATGTCAACTCTTGTAAATGCAGATGTTTTAGTCATATAAAATTGGATATAACTTATTTCCTAGACTTGGTTTGGAGGATGATGCTGTATTAATACCATTATCATGCACCTTATTGTTAAAATAATTCTGGTCTTTTTAGGTGTGTGTGTGTGTGTGTGTGTGTGTGTGTGTGTACATGTGTGAGGGTGTGTGCATGCGCGCTTCCCTCATTTTTAATCCATTTGATAATGTATTACTGTCAAGGCATCTTGTATTTCTGTATCGCTGATGAAAATATTTTACTTCTTAAAGAATTTTCTCAAATCTGGCTTATTGTATAATCTGAGTTTTATTTAGTATTTTAGCCTCAAATAGCTTAGGGTCTTTCATGTTTTAAAGTATGTTTTTACAAAAAACAGTTATTAAAATAACAATTTTTAAATGATTATTTCAAGTACATTTAAATGACATTTACATCCATTGATACTAGAAAAATTGCTTAAGTTAGAGAGCACAGTTGTGTTAGTAGGGTAGGCTAATATACATTCATGCAGGTAATGACACTGAAACACAATAGAAGTTTACATTTAACTCATCTAACTGCCCTAGGTAGGTATTTAAGTTGGAGGGTGGGTTTTTTTGAAGGAGTCCCTCTAAGGGACCCAGGCTGGCAGTAGGCACTGCCTTCTTGAATGCTCTACTTCTGAGGTTGCTCTAATTATCACTATTTCAATCCACAGGAAGGGGGAAGGAGAGCATTCAGGCCTGGAAATGGCACACATCGCTCCTGCTCACATACCATTAGAGAAAAATAGCCACATCTTAAAGTAAGAGAGGCTAAGAGATGTAGTCTAGCCAAGTGTGCAAGAAGGGAAGAGTGGGTTTTGATGGACATTCAGCAGTTTTCACCAGTAGTCTTGAGCAACTACCGTGTTTCCCTGAAAATAAGACCGGGTCTTATATTAATTTTGCTCCAAAAGACACGTTAGGGTTTATGTTCAGGGGATGTCATCCTGAAAAATCATGCTAGGGCCTGTTTTCTCATTAGGACTTATTTTCGGGGAAACACGGTACCTTTATTATATGTTCCCTTTCCCTTTTCAACTCTAGCCCTGATGCATTCATTAACGTGAATGAAAGTAAACCCATTTTATGTTCTTAGTAATGATACGTGTTCTCTATTGTGAATTTTTACTCTACTGAGCACCTAATATAATCGTAGAACCAGAGTGCACTCTGATTCTCTCATTTGTTTAAGTAAGCTGCCAGCAGTAATTCCTAAATAAGATTATCTAATGTTTATAAATTCAGCAAGTAAGCTATAGATTCCTCCAACTTTACAGGCTCGATTGAAGAGTGCTATGTCATTGTTAGGAAGCCTTCTGCAAATAGTTATATTTTTTAGGAGCCTTTGCCATTGTGTCTCTAACCAGTAATATATATCCCAGTCATCTGCTGATTTTTTTTTTTTTTTTTTCAAAATAAGTAAGCCTGGACCCCACTTATAAGAATGATTTGGGCAAGGCTTTGGAATTGTGATCAAGCATGTTTCTTTTGGAAATTCTCCCCAGGCTTAGGTGTTTCTCATGCACACACTGATTAAGAAGTAACATCTTAGGATTTATCAAGTGGTTGTCTAATCAGAACTAAAATTACTAAAATGTCTATTATAGTTTGTCCATAAACTATGATTTATTAAAGAATCATAAACTCACCCTCTTATTACAGCAATAGTTAGACATTAAACCTCAGTAAAGGTTCTGTGGATGCTGTAATAATTCTTAAAGGGTAATTCAAGTATGACTAAGCAGAATTATGTGTGACAGAGAATTACGTTATTTTATGCAGGAACTATCTTAATATTTTTGGACCACTTTATAAAAATGCATCATTTAAAAATGTCTGTACATCATAAAATAGTGAAATTAATGCTACATGATTCTAAATACTAGTTTGTAAGAATTTCAGGCCTTTTGGAGAATAACAAATGTGCTTTTCTTAAGTTTCATTTTTTTTTTTTTTCTTTCCTTTTAGACTTCAGCAGTGCCTAAGACCTGGGTCTCAACAGACCACCTCTCTATTGTGTGGTAAGTTAATATAACTTATTTTGGTGATTTGTGGTAGTCCTCTTTTCTCATCAGTGCATTGATTAGTTTGTTAGCTTTTTGAGAGCTTTAGTTATAAATAAATAAGGATTTGGGGGACAGATTAATTTAGGGGCTTAGGACTGCAACCTTGGTTCTTGTCTCAGTGTGACCAAGGTTCCCTTGACAACTTATAGAATCATCTCCTGAAGAATTATTAGCATCAGTCTCAAATAAAGCTAGTGTGAAATATCAAAATTTTAGCATTTGTCATAGTTGGGCAGAATCAAAGACTCTTGTAGGACTTTTTGAGCTCTCAGCCAGTCACCAAACTCAGGGACTTATTATTCTGGAGAGGCACATGGAAAACCAAATAGGAATTAGATTTAACCTTAATATAAATAAAGAAATAGATTAAATATGGATCAAGAAATACGTAGACCCTAGTATCTTATCTCTGAGTGTTTTGGCTTAAAGCTTCTTTTTTTCACCTTCTTGCAGTGCAATCAATAGTGTCTATAAGAAGCACAACAGTTCAGGCATAAAAAGATGGGGCAGACAGTATATCTATAGCTGGGGTAGATGGGGAGATTTAGAAAGATACAGGGACCCTGGCAGTTCTACTGTCAAACATCCAAGAATATTTAATTTGCTTTATTTTTATGTTTCAACTTGAACATACATGCTTAATAATAATGATTTGTTAAATAATTTTAGAGTTTATAGCATTAACGGAAACTTAAAATATGATTAAATAATAGAACTGTACGTGTCTGTATGAAAAGTATGTATTTCTATGGTCTGTGTAGCATATTGATTTTTAAAATAGCTTTTTAAAAATTTTTTTTTGTTTTTTGATTACAGTTGACATACAATATTATATTAGTTTCGGGTGTAGAACACAGTGATTAGACATCCATACAACTCACGAAGTGATCACCCCAATAAATCCAGTACCCATCTGACACCACACAGTTATTATAATATTATGACTGTGTTCCTTATGCTGTACTTTACAGCTCCATGACTGTTTTTTTAACTATCAATTTGTATTTCTTAATCCCGTCCCTTTTTACACCCATTCCCCCAATCCTCCTCCCAGCTGGCAGTCATAAAAATGTTCTCTGTATCTATGAGTTTATTTATGTTTTGTTTGTTTATTTTGTTCTTTAGATCCCACATATAAGTGAATCATACTGCATTTGTCTTTCTCTGTCTGGCTTTCTCCACTCGGCAAAATACCCTCTAGGTTCATCCATGTTGTTGCAGATGGAAAGATTTTATTCCTTTTTATGGCTGAGTAACATTTCATTGTATATGTGTACCACCTCCTTTTTATCCATTCATCTACTAATGGACACCCAGGTTGCAATTAACATATGGATGCATATGTCCCTTCAAAGTAGTGTTTTGGGTTTCTTTGTATAAATACCCAGAAGTGGGATGCCTGGGTCCTTCTCTTTCTCTTGGTATAACCTTTGTTTTAAAGTCTGTTTTATCTGGTATAAGTACTGCTTTGCCAGCTTTTAGTTAAAGATTCATGCCATAAGTTTATATACAAACATATCTAGTATGTGGAATTCAACAGTTTGACCCATTTTTCAAAGTGACTGCACCTCTTAAAATGCTTCTCTTCATATCTGTTTCATGGATTAAGTAAAGCATCCTTATTTCTTTAGCAGTTGGTGTCTTAACTACAGAAAAAGGTGCGGCAAATCCAGATCCAAAGTACAGAGTCATCGTAACTAGCAATCGCCATTTGTTTCCCACTGAAAATGGCCAATTCTTCCCTGGGCCCTCCTCATAGTGGCTCGGACGGATCAAAGAGGTTGTGAACCTCCATGTACTCTGTCCCAACATAGCTCTGTTGGGAGGCCTGTGAAACGTGCAGAGACCAAAAACGGGGGAAATGGCGGTTCCACATCGAGTCCTCCTTTTTTTATGACCTAGTTGCCCTGTGTGCAAGGACTGAAAGGCTACCCCAGCTTTTCTGTTTGTTTCCATTTTTAGGAAATGTCTTTTTCCATCCTTTTACTTTCAGTCTGTGTGTGTCTTTCGATTCGAAGTGAGTCTCTTGTAGGCAACATATGTAAGGGTCTTGTTTTCTTATCCATTCAGCGACTCGGTGTCTTAAAAAAGTATATATTTTTAAGGATTTCATTTGTAACACTTATTTTATTTTTCAGGTGTAAACAATTGCAGTTGGCTACAATTCGAGCATTCTTTGATCTTATTGATGCAGACACTAAACAAGTATGTATTTTTAAATTAAAAATTGTTTCAGTAAAATAAGAGCTTTTGTTATAGCAATGAAAATACATATTTTTTACTTTGATGTAAATAGAAGCCTACTTCTTATGTCGACTATAATCACTTTCAAAATGGGAATATCTTTATTTTCATCTGATAATACTGGGATAGTGTCTATAGTTTTTTCCTTAACCCTTCAGAAAGCTGCATAACTACCGCTAGAATCAGATACTTAGCTCTCCCCTGAGGAATGCGATAACACAGTCCCAAATTGTTCTGTGTTTTACCACATGTTAAGTTTCAAGATACCATATTTAAGTTAGTGTATTTATTAAAGTAAATCAGCTTTATAGAGTTAACATTGTGAATTGGTTATGGGATGCAAATATTTTTCAGTTTTTCAACATTGTTTTAATTGTAAATCTTAACTGTGGCAATAATTTTTAGTCTGCTTGAAAGAGTGCAACTAGATACAATAACATAATCGATTAAAATTGTAAGATCAGTTTGTATTTGAAATGAAATATGGTAGTTTGAAGAAAAATCCCCTTTTAGCCAATGAAAAACAGGAGGATCTCAGTCATATTCTTTAAAAATTGTATGTAAACCTAATTTTAATAAATCAAATCTTGCTTTCCATTAAATCCTAAGATGAGAAAACTAATACTAGAGAGTAATAAGTTATAATTCTGAATGGGTATTTTACAGACACATTTTAAGGGACAAATGAGAAAATTTTGCTAACATACCACTAACAATCAAAATATTATGAAACTGAGTTCTGTTTCATAAACTCACTATATATAATGGACTGGACTAAATATTAGGCAATAAAATGTTAGGATATGATTCCTACTCCTCAAGAAGCATATAGTCTAGGAGATGAAGCGAACATATACAGAGAAACTATAACTCAAAGCATAATTAATCCCGAACATGTGATACCAAGGAATCAGCATTAGAGAGTAATTTCTGATGGTTATCAGCGTAAAAGTCAAAGCTGAAAACTTGTGGGTGGATGGATTTCTGGGGCGTGAATAAGGATGGGAGAGTCCTGACTTAACTGAAATTTTGGTAGAAAGACCTGTGGCTTTTAATTGATTGCAAACAGATGTGGTTGCTTTTTTAAAAAATCAAAACTAATTTTGTATTAGACTGGGTTGATTGAAGTAATGAGTTTGCATCAGTGAAGTTAAATTTCACTTTTCCTTCACTCTAGTTACACAATATCTAGAGAACTATGTTCTGTTTTGTATATCGTATTTTAAGGAGGGACATTAATAAACTTGAGTTTATCCAGGAAAGACAGTCAGAGTGGTGAAGGGTCTGAAACAGTTCTGTGAAAAACAGTTGAGTTTTTGAAGTTATTTAATCTATAGAAGAAATGTTTCATTTGGATGGGGATATAACAGTCTTCAGTTTTTTGAAGGGCTGTCATATCAAAGCAGCAAGGAGTCAGATACTTGCTCTAAAAAAGGCACTCTCTTAGTAAGAATTGTTGAATTGGAATGTAGTATTTTGAAAAGTACCAGATTAGAAATGTTCAAGCAAATGCTGGATGACTTTCTAAGGCATTGAAAAGATTTAGTAGACCTGGGTCCTCACAGTCATTTCTTTATCATTCTCTCAGTATGTTGTGGAGAAAATCAATTCCCAGTCAGGGCCTCAATGTGAAGCTAGAGAACTAAATAGTGGTAGATTCTAAATGAATTTTATATTCCAGTACATTTTTTTAAAGAGAAGGTCTGATATAAAGTTGCCAGTGTTTATTGTGCTAGCTATTTTAAAACAGACAATAGAAAAATGCTATTATCTTCTTGCATTTTCATTTCATGAAAGAAAGGATATTTTGCCACAGAAAATAAGTAAAACAGAGTTAAGGAGTTTCCAAGAAAGTATAGTTGGCAGTTCGTATTTTCCCTAGTGACCAGTGAATTCTTTGTTAGATTGGCACTGTTCTGAGATGGGGAACTAAGTGTACTGGAATCACTAGATTGGAGGAGCACTTAACTGATTTGTACATCTTTATGAGGTGTGATCAAATAATGTGGTGAATGTTTAAATAAAAAAAAAAGTTGCAGTAAAAGACATATTACCATTAATCCTCCTCAAAATACTCTCCCTCACTTCAAACACACTTATCCCATCAGTCTTGCCACTTTCTGAGTTAGTTCTGGAAGTCCTCTTTTGTGAGTGTCTTTAGTTGTGCTGTTGTGGCTGCCTTGATATGCTGAATCGATTCAAAATGTTTACCTTCCATGGTCATTTTGACTTTGGGGAAGAGCCAGAAGTTGTACGGTGCCAGATCCAGTGAATAAAGTGGATGAGAACACACTGTAATGTTTTTATTGGACAGAAATTGTCGTATACCAGAAGCGATGTGTGACATGGAGCCTTTCTCAGTTGTGATCACAAAACATGGTGAATGCTGCTGCCGAGTGCCGTCCAATGGAAAGGCAAGGACCTTCAATAAGGGAAGTGGCACGTTGAACCTTAGTAACAGTGTGTGACAAGTTTCAACTTGTTTAGTGCAGTCAGTCAGGTGTGAGCTATGGTTGAGGGAAGGTGTGTTTTAAAGTGTGCTATAAATCATCCTCCATTATGACAATGCTCTGTGTCACACATCACTTTTGGTATGGATGTTTGTCAAATAAAAACATTACGGTGTGTCCTCATCCACCTTATTCACCAGATCTGGCACTGTGCGACTTCTGGCTCCTCTCCAAAGTCAAAATGATTCAGGACATCGAGGCAGCCATGATAGCACAACTAAAGACTCTCACAAAAGAGGACTTCCAGAACTGCTTCAGAAAGTGGTGAGAATGATGAGCTAAGAGTATTTGAAGCAAGGTGGAGTATTTTGAGGGGGATTAATGGCAATGTATCTTTGACTGTAAAAAAATTTTTTTTATTTAAATACTTACCGTAGTTTTTTATCACACCTCATACCGTGTTTCCCCAAAAATAAGACCTAGATGTACATGGACCATCAGCTCTAATGTGTCTTTTGGAGCAAATATTAATATAAGACCTGGTATTATATTATATTATACTAGGTCTTATATAAGACCGGGTCTTATATTAAAATAAGACTGGGTGTTATGTTAATTTTTCTCCAAAAGATGCATTAGAGCTGATGGTCTGGCTAGGTCTTATTTTCGGGGAAACATGGTATATGATTTTTAATCAACTGTTACTTAAGAGGAACTATTGCATAATGATTAAAAGCATGGGCTCTGGAGCCTGACTGCCTGGGTTTGAATACTGGTCCAGACTCCTAATAGGAGCATGACCCCTGGGTAAGTTACTTAATTTTTCTGTGCTTTAGTTTCTTCATATTTAAAATACAGATAAGAAGGTTATTATCTCCTAGAGTTCTTGTGATGATTAAATAGTTACTAACATGTTAAGCACTTAGAATAGCATGTAGCCCAGAGTAAGTAACTATTGGCTCTTATCATTATTACTTGAAGCGAAGTTTCATTGAACTATCATAATGAATTTGAAAGGATACCAAATGTATCAATGTTCTTTCTAGATAACTGAAAATCCCAAGAAGAAATTGTCGGTTTTAAATCACCATTTTATAAGACACCCAGCAAAACATTTCGAGGAAAATCCAGCAATAATTTCTGACTTAACAGGTTAGTGGTAATGGTGTGTTTTAATTTTAAGTAGAGTTTTATTATTTTTATTAACAGTCAGTCTTTGAAACTGGGATACTTCAGGTACTGTAATCTTACTATATTGTGTTAATTTCTCTATGATGGTTTTTTCGAAATTCTTGGTTAAGGAAGGGAAAAAATAGAAAAGCAATTGGTAAGAAGTTGCTGGTAAAAATTTTGTCCTAAAGCTAACATGGCAAGTTGAAAAATTTAAAAGATCGAGTTAAATGTCTGTATTCTCCTGACAGTGACATAAAATAAATGCCGTATTATTCTTGACTCAGAACCTCACTATCAGGCATTCTTCAATTTTCTTTTGAATTAAAAGCATATGTTTTGCTGGTAAATCTTTCTTTTAAATATAATACTTGTCATACACTATTTATTTACTTGTCTTGTTTGGAAAATGAAATATTGATTTCCTTCTAGTGGTACTTCCTTAGAGTTAAGGATGCCAAATAGATTTAAAATGCTTTACTTGCTGTGAATGCTGGTTAGTGATGAGTATATAGAGAACATCTCACTAGATTTTTTTATTTTAAAGTAGCCAGTGTTCTGGAAACCACTTCTCTTTCAAATCCTGTTATGATTGAGAAGTATTTCACCAGCATTCAATAAAAGAAATTGTTTAATCTATCTATCTATCTATCTATCTATCTATCTATCTATCTATCTATCTATCTATCTATCTACATATATATATATATGTCAAATAAATTAATTTCCTTTTACCTTAGGGACATCTATGTGGGTTCCAGTAAAAGTGTCAAAATGGACCTATGTGGCTTACAATGTGAGTATACCACCAATGGACTGCTTTTACTTTTTTTAAAAAAAATTTAGTACTTATCTTTAAAAGCTAAAGACTCTTTAAAAAAGATAATTACATATCATTTTCCCACAATAAAGCAATTTAATAGTAATTTCTTAATAATAAATATCTAGTTGGTGTTCAGTTTCATAGTTTTGTAACTGTAAAATTTGTTGTTTCTTTTTCAGTTTTTTTAAATCAGGATACAAACAAGATCCACATAGTATTTGTTGAATGTCTCTTATTCCTCTTTTAATCTCCAATATTTACTTCACCACCATTTTTTTCCTTGCTGTTTATTTGCTGAGGAGAAAAAAAGTCATTTGTCCTGTAAAATTTCGGTCTTAATTTTCTGATTGCATTTTTGTGTTGTCACTGAATATGTTCCTTTGCCTACTCTTTTCCTGTGACTTACTAGTTGGATCTAGAAGCTTGATCAGATTCAGGTTTTTGTGTTTGCTAGACTCTTTTTTTGTGATGTTAGCAGCTATTGATGAATAATGCCTAGAGTCACTAATTCATTTAGGGGATTCAAAAATGATGATACTCTAATTTGAATATTCCTTCTTTATTAACTGGAACACTATATA
Source organism: Rhinolophus sinicus (assembly GCF_057876585.1). Taxonomy (NCBI): domain Eukaryota; kingdom Metazoa; phylum Chordata; class Mammalia; order Chiroptera; family Rhinolophidae; genus Rhinolophus; species Rhinolophus sinicus. The sequence continues at coordinate 179,895,360 of NC_142517.1, read as the reverse complement.
GAAAAACTCCTCTTTATTTACTAAATTTGTCAAAAGTGGAACAAATCATAAAGGAAAAAAATGATCATAGCTTGAATCTTTGGTTCTTATAAGCACTGGTTTTCAGAATAGTGAGTTGTATTATGAACTCATGTATCTAAGGATATTTGTATCTGTCTAAACTGAAACACTAAAATTGTTCTATTTTTGATATTAAAGGCGATATTAGAATTGTTCTATCTTTGACCAGTGTAAGCCATTTCAAGTGAGGCTTCAGAATCTCTTTGATACAGTTGTCTCTTTAGTTGTCTTCGACAGTTTTCTCACTATCTAGTATGAAAAGATGTTTCAGAGCTTTTTGAATATCTCCTGCCTTAGACCTTGAATCAACTATTTTCTCTAAGGAACTATTCTGATATTTGGGAAATTACACCCCAAAACCATTATCTGGGCACTAGAGATGTTTATGGCTAGTAGGCTAGCATTTCTAGGCCTTTTCAATGAACAGAGAGCTAAGAAATGTATTTTATCTTTAACATAAGGCCAAAGAACCAAACCAAAACAAAACATGTGCATTCATACTGATACTTTTAAGACAAATTCAGGACTACAAGGTTTTTATCTGATTTCTCTATCTTACATCTGTATTATCTTCCCACTTCTAGAATATTGGTTCTCAGCAGCACCAGGAATAATAGAATTAGAAAATTAATGATTGCCTTATCTGGATTTTTGGATGATGAAATTACCTACTCTTGTGATAGTTTTATTGTGTTTTCTTTCTTTTTTTAGGAATCTGATAAAATATATTTTACATTTCCTCTTGCAAATCATAGAAAAATCTACACTCATGCCTATTGTCAGAGCACGATGCTGGTAAGCTAACTGTTACATTTTATGTAAATTTAAAAGGCTAACTGTTCACTTTTTAAATTCAACTACTATCTGTACATCTCATCTTTAGCTATATACTCTTACTAAAAATCTAATTAGTTGAAAATATTTGTCTTTAACAGAGTTTTGATTGAAAAGTATTCATTAAAATGTTTCTGTAGCTAATAATGTACACTGATCTATTATACCACTTAGTTGGTAGATTTTGCCACTTGATATATAATAAAGCATTTAGAAAAGATGGTTGGCAGGCATTGTGGACTAGGTGCTAATGAATACTAATTTTAATGGGATTACCAGAGTTTTGCATCCCTCACAGACTAGCATCTCTCAGCCTAAAATCTGGATGGGCAATTCATCCCACAAGATTCGGGTCCTGAGAGTGAAAATATTCATATTCAGTACTAAATTTCACATCAGAGTATCTGTATTATACTGAGAAAAATCCTTGCCAAAGTGCAAATTGTCCATTTGGCTTATTGGAGGATCCCTTTTCTGTAATTAATGTCCATGGGTATTAATTAGCATAAGGTCATATGGTGAATTTAAAACCATCTCCTCAGTTTTTATTATAGAAGTTTTCAAACAAAAGTAGAGAGAGAATACAATAACAAATTGTCATGGAACCATTGCATACAGCTTTAACAGTTATCAATTCTCTGCCATTCTAACTTCATTTGTCCCTTCCGCACTTTTTTTTTTTTTGACTGAATAATTTTTTTAAAGCAAATTCTAGGCATTTTATCCTTTTATCCATAAACACTTCGATATATTTTTCTAACAAGTAAGAATTTTACACGTAACCACAACACCATTATTTTCATCCAAAAAATTACAAATTTCTTAATGTCATTGATATCCAGTCCATGTTCAGTTTTCCTCTGCTCAATTATGTTTAAGTTGGTGTGTTTGAATCAGAAGCCAAAGGGTGTACATTGCATTTGATTCATGGATTTTAACTCTTTTATTTGTTAAAGAAGGGTAATGTGCTCTCTCCAGAATTTTCCATCTTCTGGGGTTAGGTGATTGTATTCTTGTGGTGTCTTTTAACATGTATTTCTATCCCTTATGTTTTCTGTAAAATGGTAGTTAGATCTAAAATCTCGATTAGATTCAGATGAAATTTTTGTGTCAAGAATGTTTTATAAGTAGAGCTGTGTATCTTATCAGGGTGTATATAATATCTGCTTGTCACGCTTTTAATAACTTAAAGTCTTACCAGTGGACTTAGGTGTTACCAGTGTGAGTCATCCATTATGAAGTTCCTAATCAATCTTTTATCTAATGGTTTTAGTTGCCATTGAGGTCTGTAGGCAGATTTTTTTTTTTTTTTCTTTAGAACTGCATTTTATGATCAAGTAGCATTTTCTTTTCTGTGTACTTCTGGAGTTAGTCGGCAATTCCTGAGTGACTTTTTCTAAGGTTTTCAATAGTTTTTGTAATTAGTTAGGGATGTTATTGTTCTACTGTGTTGGGTTATATCAACACAGTGTTTTAGGGTGGGCTTGAATAATACTTTATTCTGTTCATTGATGAATGAGTCGGAATTCCCTGTACACTGAAGTAAGTAGTGTGGAATATTGGCAATATTCATAATAAGGGCTATCTTTGAGGATAGGTTCCCTTAGTAGCTGCAAAAACCCATTATGAACGTGGGTTGGATCTTGAGAGGCTGCTAGATTTTCTAGATTTAAAGCAGTGTAGGCTATGCAGATTTGTTTTGTTGCTTTGCTTCATGTGACATTATTGTTCTGAGAAGCATAGGTAGTAACCAATACAGAAGTCACACAAGTATTTTGCCAACAGTAGAGAGCAGAGAAATACCATATTATTTTTTGTTTGTTTCATTCAGCTTTCGTTTCTTTATTCTTGAAAAATGTCTTAACATTTTATTAAGTTTCATGAGGGCACAAACTATGTCTGCTTTTTCTTTTCCTTGAGGGCATAATTCCTTTCTCAGTTGCGTAGAAGTTATCTGCCTGGTAATCAAATGAGACCTCAAATGATAAGCTAAAAGGCTGTACTTAGATTGTTATTTTTAATTACTTGGCTCTGGGTTTTTTTGTTTGTTGGTTGGTCTAAGAGTGCACCTCTAGTTGTTCATTTCTCTATTTTTGTTAAAATATATGTTACTTACTGACTATGTAACTACCTAAAGTATGGACTTTGCCAAACTCTGAAAACATTGGTTCAAAAATTAGAAATGCTTAGGTAATATACTGTGGAGAGATCCCATCAGGTCACTCTTTCTCATACTGCTACTCTAGGTTACTTGTTTACCTATCTTGTTGACATTAGACTTCTTTGCCTACCCTTGACCTATTTGACTTTTGAGAGGATCTTGGATACATTGCTAAATAGTAAGTTGCTATTTTATGTTTCCATTGTGCCTACTGACCCTATCATAAAACAGTAAAATATTGACAATGCCTATTTTACATAATTATTTTCTACAATATTTAGTGCGCTTTGTTTGTGTTATTAACCAACAGGATACAAATAGTTGGATTTTTGGCTGCATAAACAGCACTTCTATGTGGTGAGTCTTTTGAACCTCTATTGGTCATTTTTCTCAACAGAAACAATACTCACGTATCACACTTTCACAGTAGCTTCATACATGGTGCTATACTATATTACAGTATTGATTTTAAGTAAAAAAAAAAAAAAAGGAAATTAGCATACCAGTAATTTTTTTAAACATTGAAAGAGTTGGTTGCTAGGAAAAACACTTTTTTTGTTCCCAAAGGGTCTATGTGGATAGAATGTATTAGATTAGACTTGTTAAACTTCATTTCATTAGAACTCTCCCTGATACTAGGTCTGTAGATGGTTTCTTTTTCCTCTGAAGCTTATTTATAATTTATAATACTTTAACATTATATACTGTAATATTATATTTATATAATAATATATTTGTCTTCTAATTATACTTTCATATTTATTTCATAGCCGGCAAGGGGTTGATTTGTCATGGAAAGCTGAACTGCTGCCAACAATTAAGGTAAATTATGGCTTTAGAATTTTAATATTTAGTTGAAAAAGTACTTGAGCCAATAGGCAATTTAGAATGTGCTCTTTTATTAATTCATCTAGGTATTAAATAAACTTGAGATTTGCTAATCTTCATTTTAGAAATATTTTCTCTAGAAATGAAAAAATTTGAAGGAGGATAACGTGATTTTTTTCCTAATTTTCAGAAGTAAAATCTAAGTTAACAATGATCTAAATTAAATTAAATCTATCTGTTATAGCATCATACCAAGAGCTAGATAAATTTTTAAAATTTGTTGTGAGAGTATGTTTGGAACGGTCTATCCTAAAATATGAGCTGAGTAGTGTATTTAGAATTCATTTCCTGAGAGGACCTACAGTCAGGAAGCGAGCATCTCAAAGAGACACAAAATCATTTTCCAGATCAACATCAGTTTGTGGTCAAGCATTTTGATAATGATCTACTTTTTCTAGTACTCATGGAATTTATTTAATAGTTGTTAGTGATTTCCTTAAGCAACTCTGCTAGGTCAGCAACCCTTTTTTACAAAAGGCTAATTTGCATCTCAAAAGCTATTATGGAGAATGTAAAATAAGTCTAAAATTTGATGAAAAAATCTGTTTTAATTTCCTAATTATATTTGTTATAACTAATAATCTCATGTCAGAACGGATAGTTTTCAGAATTCAAATAAATCTATACTTTAAAAATAAAATATGTTTTCATAATGAATAGAGTCATAGACTTGAAAGTAAAGTCATCCTGTTGGTCCCAATCATCTCCTACTGCAATTCAGTTACTTAGTTGTGCTTATTGTTTATATACAGTCAACTCTGTTACACCAACAGAGAGGAGCTTAAACATACTGAGAGGAATGGTAACAGAATGAATAATTGCAGTCACTTACACTTGACTTTGGAATGGTTGCAATTATTTTTTCTGTCACCTTGGTCACTCTTACTTTGTGGATATTAATTCATTTGGCTTTGTATTTATGAAACAAATACTGTAAGGAAGTAATTTGACTCATATAAACATGTTTAAGGTCTTTCACTGGTTTTATCTTTACATTTTAGGCAGGAGCAAAATGAAAGTATTAGGATATACTTACTGATCAATTCATAAAATATATTAAATATTTTCTTGAATATCCATTTTGGATATACTATCCATTCTGTAATTTAAAAGTTAGGAAGCAATAAATGATTTTTAAAAGCCTGATAAAATGTTACTTTGCTCCTTTTTTCTTAAAAGATATTTCTTGTATTATTTTTTTAATTTCAGAGATTAAACAATATATTCATCTAGTTCTAGGCCCCTGTGTTGTTTGTTCTTAATGTAAGAAACAGGTGGCTGAACAGCAAGAGAACAAACTCTTCCAGCTCCTTACTTTTTATAGTTAATACTAGAAGAGATTGCCAGGCAGCATTACAAGTGTACTAGAATTTATGGGGGGGGGGGGGGAGAATGAAAGAGAGAAGTTAGAAAACAAGGATTACAATATTCTGTAATCTTAAATGTCTTCAGTTGAAGAGTATTGTAATTATTAAAGTCAAATAAACTTTTCCATTATAATGAAAATCAAAATTACATGTAATATGTGTTACCATTTATAAAAAGTACACAGAATTACTTTCTCATGAAGTTGAAGGGAATGGAAAGATTAAAGTGAAAAAATGTTGTGGATTTTATTCATATTTATATAATTGATGAGAATCATTTCACTTTTGGCATCTCTGCTGACTGTACTGTTAATAAATAGATGGAAGCCTCCAGAAAGCACTTGTAAATTCAATTTTTAAAGACCAATCACATGGACCTTTTCTGTCATTGGTACAATGAAGAAGTTTCTAAACACACAAACACAGAAAGCCAAGAATTTAGTAAGGACTTATTGCTAAAAACAAACAAAAAAATTAACTTTCAAAAGAAATCTAAGTTTTATGAGACAAATTACCCAGTCACTGCCTGATTAAATTGTATTTTGGCACCATAGCATTGCCTTACACACAACGGCAGAACTTCAAGGGTTTCTGACATCTCAGCTGGCTCATGTTTGATTTCCTCTGGGTGGTGCCTCAGCATTAAAGGCATTTTACTCTTGCAGCTTTACTAAAACTGAAAAATTTTCAAACTTCATATTAATCTTACCTGTCAACATAATGATTTGATGAATATTATTATATTGTCAAATTTCTACTGACAACATTGTAACTATGTTGGAACTTAACTTTACAAGGAAATGTATTTTGACATGGATTCTTTTTAAAAGTATTCTGATCCTAAAAAAAGAATATTGAGAAAAATGTTACTCTTGAGAATAAATAACAAAAGCTGTTAGAGTGGACAGTTACACGGAATATCCATGGTTCTTTCTAATTAATTTGTCTTTCATACTATCTATTATCTGTCTGGTTGGTCTCAGGTGCCTATGCTGTGGTTTATGTGGCCCTTTTAAGACCGTTTCATTTATATTAGAATATATGTCTGTTGCAGAGACTTTGCTGAGTTGAGGTGAAGCCCAGGAGTTTTTTTAACAAGCACTCCCAAGTAAATCTGATCAGGTTGTTAGAGGGCCACTCATTGGCAGGCAGTTCTTTAGCTTCAGAACCTCTGCCTGGACTTGCCCACACAGGTGCATCTGAAGAACAATGGAGAAAGTTAAGTATCTGCAGAAATTTCTTAATGCATACAAATTGTTAACAACATATAAATACTCCCAACCCTACATGTACTTCCAGGAAAAAAAACTGTATTTGGTGGCTTCCTTTTCATTAAATAGGCCAGTCTCCTATCTACTTATTCCTCAAAATATGGACTGTAGGATCTGGTCTTAATTCTCTTGAACAGAATAGATGTTCGATTGGTGAGGTGTATTATTAGCCTTACTGTGCCTTCATGTCATTTACTGAAATAAGTTCCAGGGGATGATAGTCATATACATCATTAGCCACCAAGTCTGTACTACTTGGGGTAGATCACAGTCTTTTGAGATTAAGTTCTAACTCTTCTATCATATTTAGCATTCAGTCATTTATCAGCTGTTGAGTCTCTGTCATATACTACCAAAATAAATATAGATGTAATACTGTAACATTACAAAACAAATAGACAAATTATAAAAAGAAAGACCAAATCTGGAAATAATTATGTAAAATATTTAAATTTAGTGTTAAATGTCATTTGTTTTTACATGAATGGACACAGTTCAAGGAATATTTTTGGTGATCCATATTTACATAATTATTAGGAATTTGACTTTCAGCAGGATTAACCCGAAATTGTAAACATGGGCATCTTATGAAGTATTGAACATAAAGTTTGAAATCTGTGTTTTTGTAACTTATTGAGTAAGAAATAGTGTTTGCAATTTATTTTTCTTTTAATGTTCTTTAATCTCTAAATACCCTAAGAAATAATATCAGCTTTTTACTTTCATCTTTTTTTTTAGTCTCTGACGTTAAGACTTCAAGACTATCCATCTTTGTCTCATCTTGTTGTTTATGTGCCATCTATTCATGGAAGTAAGGTAACAAATGGATTGAGGGTTGTTATCAGAATGTTTTGGGAAAATTCATGCTAAATATTTAAGTTGGTTTTTGATGACTTCTTCAGCACAGGGCTTATCTAAAACGATAGCCACTTTGGTGATTCACCTAAGATAGTTAGGATCAGCTACTCTAACTTGAACTAAGCAGAATAAACCCAAGTCTCCTTGTTCCAAGTGGGATTTAGTTATACTTGTATCAGTCTTTCAAAATCTTCTATTACAACTGAAAAAAGAGAAACAAAATGTTGATTATTGAGTGCCCGTTTATGTGTAAACTCTATGCCAGGAATGATAGAAGGCACACAAATGAGGAAGAAGCAAACCCTGTTCTCAAAAAGCTAAATACTCTTGGGGAAGAGAAATATATTTGGAAATAGGGAAGAGTGACGATACAAGAGGTACCTAAAAATATATATCAAATCAGAATATAGCAAACATATGACAAGTGTAGATTTTTTCTCAGCCATGCTGAAGCCACATATTCAGTCTGTCTCGATGCCAGAACCCACTAAGAGACGATGATACTGGGAACCAAAGGCTGGGAGGGATTCAAGGTGAAGGTCCGGGGCTTGCCTTGGTCTTGCTTGGCTGATGAAGTGCTGCAGTTTTTTTCTGACTGCAAAATTCAAAATGGGGTCTAGGGATTCATCTCATCTACACCAGAGAAGGCAGACCGAGTGGCGAGGCTTTTGTTGAACTTGAATCAGGAGGTGAAGTCCAATTGACCCAGAAAAAAGACAGAGAAACTGTGCGACACAGATATGTTGAAGCATTCAAGTCAAACAACGTTGAAATGGATTGGGTGTTGAAGCATACTGGTCCAAATAGTCCTGACACGCCCAATGATGGCTTTGCACGGCTTAGAGGACTACCCTTTGGATGTAGCAAGGAAGAAATTGTTCAGTTCTTCTCAGGGTTGGAAATTGTGCCAAATGGAATAACATTGCCGGAGCCCTTCCAGGGGAGGAGTATGGGAGAGGCCTTCGTGCAATTTGCTTCCCGGGAAATAGCTGAAAAGACTCTAAAGAAACACAAGGAAAGAAGAGGGCAGAGGTATATCGAAATCTTTAAGAGCAGTCCAGCTGAAGTTTGAACTCACTATGATCCACCACGAAAGCTTACGGCCATGGAGCGTCCAGGTCCCTATGACAGACCTGGGGCTGGAAGAGGGTTTAACAGCGTGGACACGGGAACTGGCGTTGAAAGGATGAGGCATGGTGCTTATGGAGGCTATGATAATTATAATGGCTATAATAATGGCTATGGATTGGGGTCAGATAGATTTGGAAGAGACCTCAATTATTCTTTTTTCAGGAATGTCGGACCACAGATATGGGGATGGTGGCTCTACTTTCCAGAGCACAACAGACACTGTGCACATGTGGGGATTACCTTACAAAGCTACTGAGAATGACATTTATAATTTTTTCTCACCACTCCACTCTGTGAGAGTACATATTGAAATTGGTCTTGATGGCAGAGTAACTGGTCAAGTAGATGTTTGAGTTTGCAACTCATGAAGATGGCTGTGGCAGCTATGTCAAAAGACAAAGAAAATATGCAACACAGATATTTAGAACTCTTCTTGAATTCTACAGCAGGAGCAAGCATTGGTGCTTCTGGTAGCCAAATAATGGAAGGCATGGGCTTGTCAAATCAGTCCAGTTATGGGGGCCCGGCAAGCCAGCAGCTGGGTGGAGGTTATTGAGGCAGCTGTGGCAGCCAGAGCAGCAAGAGTGGATATGACCAAGTTTTACAGGAAAACTCCAGTGATTTTCAATCAAACATTGCATAGGCAGCCAAGGAGAAGTGAACAGCAGCTACTACCGTGTTTCCCTGAAAATAAGACCTAGCCAGACCATCAACTCTAATGCGTCTTTTGGAGCAAAAATTAATATAAGACCCAGTCTTATTTTACTATAATATAAGACTGGGTATAATATAATATAATATAATATAATATAATATAATATAATATAATATAATATAAATTAATATAATATAATACTTGGTCTTATGTTAATTTTTGCTCCAAAAGGCGCATTAGAACGGATGGTCCAGCTAGGTCTTATTTTCTGGGAAACATAGTATAATGGCGGAAGCCATGCATCTATGGGCGTGAACGGAATGGGAGGGATGTCTATCGTGTCCAGTATGAGGGGTGGGTGGGAAATGTAACCAGCCCCATCACTGACTCCTAGGCAACATTTTTTAAAGAAAGAAACAAAACTTAAGTTTAACAGTTTTGCAATACCAGCTTGTGATTTATGCTTACTCTAAGTGGAAATTAGGATTGTTTTAAAGACTTTCAGTTCAGTATTTTTGAACACAAACATTCATCTAGGATGTAACAACTAAGTTGAGTATAACTGTTAAACAATTTTTAGCTTTTCTCAAGTTAGTTCTATTGTAGGATGTACTTAAGCAGTAAGTGTATTTAGGTTAAAGCAGTTGAATTATGTTAAATGTTGCTCTTACATCACATTACATTGAACACTTCGGGTGTCTGTTGAAAGACAGGCTTTTTTGTAAAACTCAGTATGGGAGCTGTGTCTACAATTAAAAGTGAAACATTTGGCATGTTTGTTAATTCTAGTTTCATTTAATAACTTCTAACGCACGCAAATTTAAGCTTGTTTTAAGTTAAAGGGGAAAATTTGAGACGCAATACCAATACTTTAGGGTTTTGGTCTTGGTATTTGTATGAAATTCTGAGGCCTTGATTTAAATCTTTCATTGTATTGTGATTTCCTTTTAGGGGTATTGCACTAAGTGAAACTTGTCAAATAAATATTCCTTTTAAAAACAAAACAAACAAAACCAAAAACAAAAAAAGGAAAGTGTAAAGAGGGCAAATATCTCTGATTGATGGAATCAAGAAAGGCTTTATTATGAGGTGAACTTAAAATTGTCTTAGAGGATACTTAAGGTTCCTATAGGTAGAATGAACATTCTAGACCTGTGCTATTCAATAAGGGGGTCACTAGCATGTATGACTATTTAAACTTAATAAAATAAGATTAAAAATTCAGTTCCTTGACTGTACTAACAACATTCAAGATGCTAAATAGAAGCATCATTGCAGAAAGTTATCATGAACAGCACTGTTGAGAGAGAGAAAAACAGTGGGAGCCAAGCATGAAAGTATGAAAGCCTGAGGTATGTTTAGAAAACAGTGAATAAGTAAATAGTAATTTTAACACGTTGCGTTCAGATCACGAGAATCTTCACGAGGGATTTAAACCCCGCCGTACACAACGTGTTAAAAGGATGGCCACCATGAGTAGAATAGTAATGGAAGAAAAGTCTGAAAAAGTACTTCATAGACATATTGTGGAAGATCTTAATTGGAAGATTCAGGATTTTACAGAATTAAGGAGTCAGTAGGGGGTTGAAAGATTTCACTATACTAGTAATGGGATCAGAGCTATTTTGGAAGATGGATCTATGGTATAGGATAGATTAGAAACACAGAGAATAGGCATTTCATAAGGAGTTATGAGAGCTTGTACTATGGAAGTGGAAGTAGAAATAAAATTGTGGTGATTTTTGAGAGAAGTAGGGGGTAAGGAAAAAGATGGAGGTAAAAGACCCTCTAGTACCCTTCCATATTTCACCCAACAAGCTTATCCTTTAAGATCTAGCCTAAGTATTCCTGTTTTCTTCCTGGACTCCTCCAGTAACCTCTTACTTACTCCCATGCTACTTTGTTTATAACTTATTTGAGGAATTTTTACACTGAATTGTAACTTATTTGTTTTTGTCTCCACTGCTATCACCATACTGTGAATTCTTTGAGAGTGAGGACCAGATATGTTTTATTCTACTTTGCATCTTCAACCTTTAGGTACTACCACATAAATGCTCAAATAATGTTTCTTGAAAGAGAAAGTTGATGAGATTTTTGGCCAAAATCATTAGGAAAATTTGAAAAAGGGGGGATGTGGTTGAGAATCATCTCAAAGATTGAATCTCACAAGTAGCTTAGAATGGATTCATTGTTTTGTTTTGCTTGGCTCAAGTGAGAGGGATTAGGTTGGTGCAAAAGTAAGTACGGTTTTTGCAATTATTTTTAACCTTTTAAAGCGCAATTACTTTTGCACCAACCTAATATTCAACATCTTCAATACTAAAAGCTCTCTTTAAGGGTTTTCCTGTCAGGCAAGTTGGTTTTGAATGAATTTAACATCTTTCGCAAACTTGGAAAGACTATCTCTGTTTATTCCAAGAAATTAATGAGTTTTAACAAACAGGAAATCATAGCAGCCTAATAAATGTGTAACATGCCTTAATGCTCTTTGGAAAGTAACACTTGCTGGTGCTACTGTTGCACACACCATCTTACTAGGGTGGTAACTTAGGCCTTTAGTAATTTTTGCAGGTCTGTCAGAGACTATCATCATAAGGATACATATATATATATATATATATATATATATATATATATATATACACACACACCGTTTAAAAGTATATATACACACAGTTTAAAAGTGTTTGAGGTAACTGACAATATAGTTTTCAAAATGCAAATGTGGAATTATCTGCATTTTTTTGATGACAGAAAACAAAATGAATCTACTAGAAATTTATTTACCTTGGTCGTTTCAAAGAGAGACACTTGAATTCTTTTTCTTGGGGAAGGGTTTAATTCCATAAAAAGCATGGCCAAATTTTTAAAACAATAATAAAAATTGTATTATTTAAGATACCTGTACAAAGTGATTTAAAATTCTGTCCCTATCTCGGGCAATAGCTAACTCAAAAATATTTTGTAAAAATATAATTAATAGTCCTGTTCAATAAATGATTTCTCTGACATTTTAGTAGCTGCTTTGTATAATGAAAATATGTGTTATTTGCCTTGTTAAGTAAAGAAGGAAAAATAAAAACAAAGCCCCTTAACATGTTTTTCCTTTAATTCCTTTGTGTGTACTACAGCGTAATAGCATTTTCCCTCATCTCTTTTTCACTTTCAAAAACAATAAAAAATTCATCCAAGAGGCAAACACAATAGTGCTGCACAATCCAGGGTGTAATTATTAGAAAAGCCTGGGATAGACCCCCCCGGCTTTCTGCTTTCTGTAGACAGCAAACTATTTGCTAGCTACAAGTAAGCATCAGATTAATTTCTTCTTTAGCTCCTATAGATAAAAGTAATAATGAAACTGTTCTTACTGCAGACAGCTGAGAGCAGAATTCCGTATGCCATTGTAAAAACAATTTATTAGAAATGTCATTACAAAAAATTGTACTGATGCAGATGTCACATTTTAGGTTTACTTTTTTTGAGATATCATTTATTTTTCTTGCTTCATACATAATAAACCTTTTTTCCACTTACTATAATCACTGTTTAGCCTAAAATAATCTTATACAGTAACATTAGCCATCTGTCAAAGAATGGCAGTACGTCTCCAAATGCCTTATGTAGTCTAATTAGACTGTAGATACTTAATAGATATGGAATTTTAAAAAAAGGAACAATGACACTTTCATTTTGACTATGAAAGTATTCAAATATATTATCTAAATCCCTAATTAATATTGAGTTAACCATGACTCTTAATACTTGGCTCGATCCTTTAATGCCCCTCTTCTAGAAACACCTAACACTAACTACAAGAAAACTTTGTATAGATCTGTTGTTACAGAAATGACCCTCTAATAATTTGTCTATCAACTTAAGCTTGTTTATCAAGCTTTCTTGGGTTAGCATCTCTACTTGAGGAATTCTTGCCATTTAAGTATAGCCAGAGTTAGAGTGTGACACACGATACCTTCTCCAAAGCTAAAGACTTTTATTTTCTCCTCAAACATCAAGTCAAGATATTTTACTATAAATTTAAATCTGTTTATTTCCTAATAAATCAATGTTTTATATTTTAGTTTGTTGTAGATTGTGAATTCTTTAAAAAAGAGAAAAGATCCATACAGCTCCCTGTAACTCATCTTTTTTCCTTTGGTAAGTATTTTGATTTTGGAAATCTTAAGAATTGCTTTTTTCTTTCACAGAGTGCTGATTTATTTTGCAAGTTAGCTGCAATAAAGCAGAGCCATGTAACAAGAGTATTGTTGCGTATTTCAAATGTGGTTCTTAGAATAACAATATGATGTGGACCAGTGGTTTGATTCTTATTTAATGTTGGGCCAGCAGTCATTTTCTGAGAAGTGAACTTGAAAAGAAATTTCTCCGTGATCACATACATTGGCAAGTAGTTGTGTGTTTGTGTGTGTGTCGTCATGTCAATTTATGCTAAATGTTGGCCCTTTTTTAAAAAGGCTTATTTATAAGGTATAAATTTTATCTGTCCTAAGAAGGTTTCAAAATTTCTCTAAATATATTTTTCACAATTTTTTTTATTGTGGTAAAATACACATAACTACATATTCTTTTAAATTTTATTATGAGATAATTTTAGACTTACAGAGAAGTTACAGAAAGAGTATAGAGTTCCTATATATCCTTCAGTCACATTTTAAAAATGTTAACCTCTTAAACAATGCAATTGTCAAAACTAAGAAATTAGCATTTGTATAATACTGTTCACTAAATTACAGGCTTTATTTGGTTTTCAGTAGTTTTTCCACCAATGTTCTTCTCCAGATTCCTACATTGCATGTAGTTGTTATGTTTCTTTAGTCTCCTCGAATCTTTGATAGTTCCTCAGTCTTTACTTGTTCATAATTTTGACACCTTTGACGAGTACCGGTCAGTTATTTTGTAGAATATCCCTCAATTTGGATTTGTCTGCTGTTTTCTTCTGATTAGTTGAGGTTCTGTATTTTGGCAAGAATATCACAGAAGTGATGGGTACTTCTCAGTGTATCATATCAAAGGACACATGATAGCACTGTATCTAATTAGAGGTGATGTTAACCTTGATCATTTGGTTAAGGTGGTGTCTGCCAGGTGTTTCCATTGTAAAGTTACTGCTTTCCTTTTTGTAATTAATAAATATCTTGGGAGAGATACTCTGAGATTAAGTATCCTGTTTTTCTTCAAAATAAACCACTAATCTTAGCATCCATTGATTCATCTAGCCTGAGGTAATTATTACTGGTATTCTATATGTATTGGAATGCTTCCTAAGGAGAAGTTGCCCTTTGTCCCTGATTTATTTATTTATTCCATTTTTATTTATGTCAGTAATGGACTCATGCATATTTATTTTATTCATTGGGTTATAATCCAATACTATTACATTTTTTTGCTTAAATTCTGCCGTTGGATGTTGGAATCTCTGTTTTCATTGGCTCTTGTGTCCTTCTATGCCATTTATGAAAACAATCTGTATTACTTGGTAGAGGAAACTTCTTTTAAGATCTTTATACCTCCCTTGGACCGCCCCCTTTTTTGTTTGATAGAAAAATACTCAGAACAATGCAGAAATGATAACTGTGAATCACTTAGCTCATTAAAGATAGCAAGCCTATAAAATAAGTGATCTACCAAGAAAGCGTACCTTTTTGAAATTGGAAATACAAGCTTGATTTTTTAAAAACATACATATGATTAAAAGGCATTATAAATGTTTTTGTCCAGAGTTTATTGAAGAAGGATCATATTTTTAGTTCATTCCTTCATATCAGAAGGCAGAATGTGTAAACTGTTTTTTAACATTAAAAATCTGTTGGTATCATTTTAACATTGTTTAAGCAATTGGTTCTTTTTCTTTTTTTTTATTCTTTGGTATTCTAAGCAATACAGTACTTTTAATTTAACAGGATTGACTTCAAGGAAAGTGATATTAAATACAAGTGGCCTATTCTATAATATAGAGCTTCTGAACTTTGGACAGGTAATTATCCTGACTATAGCAAGGATTTGATTTTACTTTACTGTTTAGTTAAGCAAACAAATAAACTTTTGTTTTTTGTTTTTGTGGTCAAATTGTTAGATATACCAAGCTTTTAAAGTCAACGTAGTAAGCAAGTGCTCAGGAGTCAAAGGTAAGTGTATTTTCTTAAAAAATATAATGATATTATCATTTGAAGAATTTTCTTTAGTTGAATTTTCTATATTTATGTTTCTATATATTTTATGTGAAGTAAAATTAAATACATCATAACAGAAAAGCTGTTTATGTTTCCAACATATTTAACATGACCCTTTCTTAATAGTAAACATCTTCATCTGTTTCATTTAAATACCTACATTTTAAAAATACTATATATCTTGCTGTCTTATTATAATAGTAATTTAGATTTAGCTGTTTAATGTTTTTCTAGTTTCTTAGTACCTCCCATATGCCCCAATATCTTTTGTAAATCTTATTAAACATTATTACTTAATAATCCTCTGTGATTTCTTATTATGTGATGTAACTTTACTGATTTATTTATGAAATAGGTAATTGTATAAGTAGTTATACATTATAGTAGCTTATATAACATTTAGTGTGACATAAGATTAGTAATAATGTATTTCCTTTATGTTTTCACAGAAGAAATAACTAGTATCTATAAACTTCATATTCCCTGGTCTTATGAAGATTCACTAACCATTGCACAGTAAGTATATGAAAGAATTTACCTTAAACTTTTGTGTTTTTTGAATAATATGTATTCTACTTAGTTTGTTTATTTAAATCATAGTGAAATTGTTACAGTGCCTGTTAGTAAAACAGGTATCCTTTATGTAGTATTGTGCCCATAAGATAACTTATCATAAGATAATATATAGTATTCTTATTTAAATGATGTAGAATTTAAACCTGAATTGCCTGGAACATGAACCTTTTCCGACCCTCTCCTCAACTTCTGTGTCCTAGAGGGAGCATTAGACAACGGTGATATGACTGAGAGTGCCCATCCATAATGGGTTTGACATCTAGCATCCTCTACATTATTGCATTGGGTTGTGCTGAGGATTGACTTAGCCATGGTGATTTAACAGCATTTTGTATCTGAGAATTGATATTTACGTTCTTTTCAGGGTTCCATCTTCTACAGAAATTTCTGTGAAACTCCATATTGCTCAACCAGAAAATGACAGCCATGTAGCATTATTAAAAATGTACACATCATCAGACTGTCAGTATGAGGTAAGCTGTATGTTTGCTTAATTTTTAAGATTTAGTTATAGAATAAACTGGAAGTATATTTTTATACCGTGTTTCCCCGAAAATAAGACCTAGCCAGACTATCAGTTCTAACACGTCTTTTAGAGCAAAAATTAATATAAGACCCGGTCTTATTTTAATATAATGTAAGACTGGATCTTACATAATTTAATATAATATAATATAATATAATATAATATAATATAATATAAGATCGGATATTATAATTTTTGCTCCAAAAGACACATTAGAGCTGATGGTCCGGCTAGGTCTTATTTTCGGGGCAACATGGTATTAGACTCAGGTATATGATGATGTGGAAGGCAATAAATATTAGAAATAGACATTTTTATAAAAAAGAAATAGGCATTTATATTGCTTTAAATATTCTCCATTTTGTCTACTTCCACATCATCATATACCTGAGGCTAATACCTCCGTATTTTCTTACCTGGCCACTGAAATTATACATCTTAATAAGTAATAGAAAATGAAATAAAAATTGAGACTGTAGATTAACCTTTTCAATTTGGAAGTCCAAAGTCCAGAATCCTTTATAAGTTGAAGAACATCATGAAACCAGCTTATGTGGCTTAAATTTAGTAGTCAATATGATGTATATTGGTTTCCAGCTCTACTGGATAAGCTTAAGGAGCTTCTTTCCTTTTTACTGATTATATTAAGCTCGGTTAGTCATTAATATGTACAATTTAGTGCCTGTTGTATTTGTGTTACAATCACATGGATCTCTGTGCTAAGAGAAGGGAAATAGACTTGAGAGTAACATTTTATTTACTTACGGGCTCATGAACTAAAGAAGTTCCTTTCTGTATTAGAGCTTGCCTGGGTTCTAAGGATTCCAGATTTAAGTGGTTGAAGTACACATTTGTGGTGACATCACAGGTTTCTGGTTTATGTGAAGTATCTTATTTCTACTCAGCCACTTTAAACCAAACTTAAATATTTGGATTCTTCATTAGAACTAACTTTCTTCGGGTGAACTAGGATTGGTAGGTCAAATGAGTAGAATATGTTCCTACAACCAATTTTTAATTGGAATAATATTAGGAGTTATTTTAGATTTTGTGGAATTTATTAATGTTTTGATGTCTTGCTTTCTGTTTCCAACATTGAAAGATTTTGCAGGGCTGTAGTTGTTTTTAACTTGTACCTTCAGATTTCTAATATTACAGATATAGTAAGAATTGTGTTAATAATTTGGCTCCAAATACTGCATATTCTCAAAATATTCATGTTTTTACAAATACTTTATATTTTCAAAAAGTCTATTTTTTTGACAAAATATAGTCATTTTATAACCTTCCTATGAAAGATCTATTTCCTTTTCCCAGACTTCCTAATATCAAAGAAAGTATATTTATGCTAGACATAATTAATGATGAATTTCTTTTCAAAATATTTTTTTGGCTTAAATTTTACTAAATGTACTATGTGTTTTGGTCATGTAACATGTGAAACTAATTTTATAAAATTTACTCAGAAGCTTACCTCTATTTAATGTTGGGTTTGAGACTTTAAAGTACTAGTTAAATAATAGGTTGATTACTTTGTGCTTAATTTTTCAACAAACATATATAACTTCTGGGCTCAATCATTCAATAAATTCTTTTTTCTTTTCTTCAATATATTCTTTAGCTTATGTGATCTGGTAATAAGTTATTCAGGTTAATTAAATATTTTAGTTAGTAAAGGGTTACCATATATTCTGTAGTATTCATCCACTTGTTAAAGACTTAGAGTATGGGAAAACATACTAGACAGTATAATTACACTTGATACAAATTAATTGTATTTTGATGGTTCAGTGGATTCTTTTTTAATTTTATTAAATTTATTGGGGTGACAATTGTTAGTAAAATTACATAGATTTCAGGTGTACAATTCTGTATTACATCATCTATAAGTCCCATTGTGTGTTCATCACCCAGAGTCAGTTCTCCTTCCATCACCATATATTCGATCCCCCTTACCCTCATCTCCCACCCCCCACCCCCCACCCCCCTTACCCTCTGGATTCTTTTGAGATCTTGAGTGCCTTGAGGTTTATTATTAAATATTAATGATTATGCTTAGAGGTGTATAGAAGTGCTCAATTTAATAAAAAATGAACTAGAGGAGTTTAGGAAAAATAACCTTTTTTAAAATGATTGTTCTAAACTAGGTGACAGTGAAGACTTCCTTTTCAGAAATCCTTGGGCAGGTAAGAGACACTCCTGTTTGATTATTTATTGCCTTGTGAATAGATACTGTAAGGCAGGGGTTGCAAACTTTTTCTGTGAAGGGCCAGATTATAAATATTTTAGCAGACCACCTATGTTCTCTTGCTGCTGCCTGCACTACTGCAGCTTCTTTCTTTTTCTTTCTCCTTTTTTCTTCTTTCTTCCACTTTAATAAAATCTAAAAATCATTCTTGTCACACAGGCCTTAGTTGGCCAACTTTAAGGAGATGCTTTCATGTTTGATACTTCCTAGAAATGAGAGCTGATTTCTGATTCTCAAACAAGTTAATAGTTTTTGGCTAAATGAATGTCGTATTAAGATTTCATGTTGCTTATACTATACTATAATTCATAGTCCAATAAATCTGTAGGCTCTGTCATATAAATGAACATTTTCAAAGAACTTTTTATTTTGTGCGTACTCAATTTGTAAAAGGTAAAAGTGAATTATATTAAAAATAAACGTGTTGAAATAGTTTAAATTGATTTGAGGAGTATCTTTCTATAATTCATAGGTAAATTGTGTTACAAAAATAATTTAAGCTAAAATAATTTAATAGCAATTAAACTAAAAATAGTTTAATTGCTATTATATTAAACATCACTGTAATTTTCAGAATTGTATAGCCAGGACATAAATAGATAATACTGATTAGTCAAAGAAATACAGGTTTAAAATTTACTTATTTTTTTTATTGTGCCTTTTTTTTTTACTTTCACTTTATTTTTTGTGTTTTGCAGTCCCAGCATAGCAGAATATTTTTAATTTAGTCATTTAATTCTACAATTATAATAAAACTCACTAATCAGAATTAAATTAGAAACTTTTTAAATATGCATTATCTCATTTGGTCCTCACAACAACCTGATCAGAACTGGATTGTGATTATTATTAAATTTGTGAACCTTAGAAAATTCTAAGTTAATGTATAAAAATTTTATGCTCCATTAGAAAGAGAAGATTACATGTTAATACAAGTTGGAAAATAGCATCGTGGAGAGTTACAGGTAAAGCATTAAGGGACAATTATTAAGAAAGGTGATCTCTTGGAATATAGGGGAAGAATTCATGCTGTCCTTTTTAGTATGACCAAAAGGCATTTTACTGTTTATGATGGTGTTAGCTGAGGATATAACATACTCTCTTATATCATCCTTGTGCCTCATAATTCAGATTAGTGACAAGATGAATCTAGTTAGCTCGATACTCTATAGTCAAGCATAATTATATGTGCATCAAAAAAGGACAGGTTAATATTCTTGTTTAGACATTTTTCTAAAAAATGAGGATGTGTGGGTATTACAGAATCAGAGATGGGTACTTTTCTAAATATCAAAGGATTTATGGTAATTAGGTTCTCAAATTATTGAAAAGACGTAAGATGTTCTTCCTTTATGTTTGCTTACAAATTTAGCTTGAGAACAGTATGAGAATGAAATGAAGTTGTATAATATATCTTACTTATCTTTAAAAAATAATACATATTTTCAGCATCGCTGATTCATTCAAAGAAAGCTGGGAAGAAGAATAAAAAGGAACCACTTGGGAGAATCTTTAGTATTTAATTAGAAAATTTTTCATAAAATTAATTTTTTTTCAGAAAAAGGGTAGGAAAATATATTTACATATTCTTTAGTCTACTTTTATGAGAAAGAGGGCAAAAAATAAGCTGAAAAGTACTTTCTCAAGAGAATACATAATCCCTAATAAATAATTTCTATGTAGGAATGAAGTCCAATGTTGCCAAATCTTTCAATTTTAAGAGACACTGGAAATCTGGATTTTTAAACTTTTAATTTTTCAACGTTGGCATCTAATTCAAAAACGTAAAGAAATACTGTGCCAAATACAAAACTAAATGAAGCGTGTCTATGGTTTGATCCATGGAGATCACTTTATGATTGTTGATTCTATGGCCCAGTATAACCCTTAACATTTGTAACAATGACACTCAGTCGTTATAAAGAAATTTTTCTGTGTAGGACCTCTTATAAGAGTTCTAAAGACAATGAAGGCATTAAAAGTTAATAATAGCAGCGAATATTTTCTGATCTCCTCCCTTTGCCGGTTACTATTCCAGATGTGTTGCACAAAAGGAACACATTTTAGCCTCAGACTCCCTATGAAGTGCTACTTATATTCATTTTACTGATACAGGCATAGAGAGAAGGAGCGGTAAAGTACTTTACCCAAGGACACAAAGCTAGTGAGAGACAAGACTGGACTCTAAACCGAGGAGTCTGCCTTAGAGCCTGCTATGCTGCTTAACTTGCCTTTCATACTCTTAGTAACTAACGTATGATGTATATTTCTTAGCATGTCATTAGCAGGCAATGAGTATCATTTAGAAATAGGTAGAAAAATGATCTTTTCTATTTTGCTCCAGTCTCCACTCAAAGCTATAAACTATAAATCATGAATATAGACTATAAGTTTTTTGAGGCTTTCTTATCTCTTTTAACCTGGATATCCGCAGAGGAGGTTCCAGACGACCTTGAATTTGCTGACAATTTACATAGCATTATGTGTAAGCATCCATTTCCATAGCTTTTATCAAATTTCCAAGGGAATCTATACATTTTCTAAAAAATTCTGTGAATAGAGAACATGCTTTAAATTTTCTTTTAAAACTTTATTATTGAAACAAAAACTTAACACTTTATTTTTGTTACATGTATGTTTTTTACAGAGATTGGATCAGCTGATAGAGTGATTTGAGGCACTATGACATAATGATTATGAACTTAGGGTCTGAGTTAAATCCCATTCCACAAGATTTCCAAAGACAGTGGCGGACATAGAAGTTTAATAATAGCAGCTTATGTTTTCTGCTAGCTTATCATGTTCACGTTAATATTCTAAGTGCTTTATACAAATGAACATGTTTAATCCTTAAAACCACCTATAAGGTAAGTACTATTGTCCCCATTTTACTAATGAGGACACAGAGAGGTAACAAGTAAATAACTTGCCTGTGTATTGTATTTTTAACTGTGCAAGTTACTTTGGTTCCCTGTGCCTGAATTTCATCTGTAAAATAGGGATAAAAACTACCTCAAACGTTTTTGGGAGGAGAGCATGAGATAATGCATATTTAAGATGTTTGTTATGTGTAGAACATATTAAATGCTCACTAAATGTGCATTGTAAAAAAGTTTGTAGCACTTGTTACTCAATTATATATTCTCCTTAGGAGCCTTTAATGAAAAATTCAGATACCATGTTTCTAATATGCTTATACTCTTAACATTTATTTTTACACAGATTTTTGATACCCATTACTAGAAATACCTTTGTGGCCACGTCATGAAAGATACAAAGTGAAGAATGACATTTTTATTTTATGTGACAGTACATAGATTGCATTACCATGACTGTTCCGAAGTTGCCCATTGCTTTGCCTGTTTTCTAGGTAGTTAGATTTCATGGTGGAGCTCTTCCTGCTTATGTGATATCTAGCATTCTTCTTGCTTATGGAGGACAGTTATACTCTCTCTTCTCAACAGGTAAGAATGTTATTCCCTCCTCCCTCCCTTCCTTCCTCTGTGCTCCGTTACTACATTTTTATCCTTCCTGTGGCTAAGGAAGACACATCAATTTCTTGAAAATTTATAGCCCATCTCTCTCAAGTTTACAGGGATTTGAGATCTTCTAAGTTTTAAGAGATCCCCAAGAAAATTCCTTACTTGCTTTCTCCATTTTCTATCCTTGTGCCTGAAGTGTCTTCCCTGTATTTGGAGGACCTCTTAATAGGTAGAGGCTCACTGATAGAGATCGTGTTCTCCCTCTGATCCCTGTACCTAACACAGTGCCAAGCACATAGTAGTTATTCAGTGTGATACTTGGGCTGTATCAGTTAGGTCCTGGCACACTGAATGGAATAACTGAGATTCTGGTGAAGGGACTATTTCAAAGGTTTGTGTAGGGTTAAGGAAAACCAACAAGAAATGATGAAGTGCCAGATTAACAACAGAGGCCTCTAATACTCCTAGGTACAGGGCAAGGGAGGGAGCAAACCTCGAACTGTCGGAGAGGACAGCATTAACGCAGCTGCTGCCTTGGGTACCGCTGTGGCCACAGCCAGCCTGTGGCTCAACAGGGGAAAAGGTGGGAAAAGAAATACACTAACCTTATTTCCACCCATTATCCTATCTGCCAGTGGCCCTCATTCGCTGAACCTAACTAGAAGCTTGTGTGTAAAACTCAGCCTCCCCCAATTCAGAGCAAAGTAAAGGGTGGAGAATAGATCTGGAGAGGCAAATATAGAATAAATAGTATATTTGATCAAACCCTCTATAGAGAATGGCAGTTAGTAGTTTCCCAGGATGTAAGGTCCTTACACACTTGTTGGGCTTGGATAGTAATCAAGGGAGGCAAGAGATAGGAAAAGAGAATAGGGCCAAGATATATAAAAGCAATCCCAAAATCCCTTCCGTCATTTCCATCTTGCCAATTCCTTTTACAGCTGCTAATTCCTTTTCAATGACTTTTTACAATTTCAGGTCTGCCTTTAGTGTTTATTTTAACCTGATTTAATTTATATTCCATGAAGAAGGAAAAAACATTCAGTATGCTCTGCCCAGATCCAGCCTTGTAATTAAGAGATTATTTTGGCAGTATGACATCAACTATACTTGAATATAAATATCTTGTTTTGAAAGTTTGAAAGAGATATTTCATTCTCCTTACTTTCAAGTGACCTGATAACTGATTCTCAAACATACAGAATTTATATCCAGGTAGTCCATAGAGACCCCAGAGATTATGATATTGGTTCATTTAGAGGATGTAAGTCCGGGATTATGTCTCACATCAATTAAACAAGTAATTCTGAACGAAGGATGCTTATCCAAAATCACCATGGGTCATACTCAGTAAAATGACTAAATAAAAAGGACAGACAATTACAAGTGTTAGTGAGGAGGTGGAGAAATTGGCACCTTCATACACTGCTGGTGGGAATGTAAAACTGTATCGCTGCTTTGGAAAGCAGTCTGGCAGTTCCTCAGATGGTTAAACAGTTAACATATGACTCAGCAACTCCACCCCTAGGTACGTATATACCCAAGAGAGAGGCAAACATACACCCACACTCAACTCATCCGCAGATGTTCTCAGGAGCACTATTCATGACAGCCTCAAAGTGGAAGCAGCCCAAATGTCCATCAGCTGATGAACGGATAAATAAAACGTGTTGCTACATGCTGCAACATGGATGACTCTTGGAAATGTGCTAAGTGAAAGAAGCCAATAACAAAGGACCACATACTGTATGATTCCATTTATATGAAATGTTCCTTATAGGCCAATCTACGGAGAAAGAAACTAGATTAGTGTTTGCCTAGGATTGGGGAGGCATTGGAGGTGACAGTTAAGGGGAACGTTTTTTTGGAGAGTCATGAAAATATTCTAAGATGAACTGTGGTGATGGATGCATGACTCTGTAAATATACTAAAACCACGGAATAGCATACATTTAAAATGGATGAATTGTGTGGTATGCAAATTGTATCGCAGTAAAGTATTAAAAAAAAAAAAATTGTCCGTGGAGCTTTGTGAAAATACAGATGTTGAAACCCCAGCCAGAGCTTCCAAAATTTGTATATATACTCTTATGTGGGAACCATTGAATTCCAGTAATTTTTAGTCTTTTGAAGAGAATTTCTGTGATAGTAATGAAGACCCTTGCTTTATCTGACATGGAATGTGCTGCTCTTACAGACAGGGCAGGGTATAATATGTTTTATACTTAATGACTGAATTCTGTGCTACATATGATTTATTTTTAATCCACCAGGTCATTGCTTAGAATATGCTACTATATTGGATAAAGAAGCCAAACCATACAAAGTTGATCCTTTTGTAATTATGATTAAGTTTCTGTTGGGGTAAGTTTTATTATCTGTGATAATGATTTTAATTTTGTATTGTATATAAAACATTATGTTTGTCTCCATAATGGAATATAAATTTTCACACAAATACGGCAATTGACTTGTTTTATTAAATGAGATTTTTCTCTTAGACAAAGGCCTAATGAGTATATGAACATTTACTTCAGTAGTATAACTATTTCCAAAGTAACCATTTAACTTATTGTACGTATTAATCTAAATTTAGACTGTAAATATACCAGGCCTTTAACATTTGTAGAGGGATATATATGGTTCATGATCTTTGAGGATCCCAGAACACAACCAGTGTAGGATGTCGATGAAACAGTGCCTCAGATTACTTTTTCTTACTTCCCATACAAAGTGTATTTCAGATCTCTCTACCCAACTTAACTTTCCATTCTTAATTTATTCACATTCTGTTTTTTGCTTAAGAACCATTACTTAGATCTCTTCTTCTGTCATTACAGCTAGGTTTTAGCTTTCTAACTTAAAAAGACCACTTATTCTGTCTTTACAAGAATCAGTAGAGAGCAGTAAAGCTACATTGAGACTCAGGACTCAAATTTTGAAGATCAGTAGACTTACTTGGAAGATAAAGGACTTGTTCCATACAAGGAATTAAAATTTGTTTTTCAGTGTAGTTACAAACTGTGTGTCATCGTCCTTTGGGGACTCTAGTGAATGGTCATACACCTCAGATACTAAATCCTTGAATGGCAGTTGTTGATTTTTTAAATTGTTTTTTATTATATATTTTCTTTTATTCACAGGTATAAATGGTTTAAAGAATTATGGGATGTGTTATTACTACCAGAATTAGATGCCATCGTTTTAACTAGTCAGAGTATGTGTTTCCCCCTTGTGTCCTTGATTCTCTTTCTGTTTGGAACATGTACTGCCTACTGGGGTGGCCTACTTTCTTCTGCATCTGTGAGACTCCTTTCTTCATTGTGGCTAGCTTTGAAAAGGTAAAGATTAAAGCTTTCTCATTGCTCTTAATTAAGAAAAAAATTATATTCTGATGGCGAACCTTAAAATTAATTTGCTTTCACTAAACTATAATTTCTAAAGAAAGATGTATAACTAGCAAAACATGGGTTGGTGTTGAAAGTTATGTCATTGTCAAAGATCATTTATTGCAAATTAAATGCTACCTTTGATTTTGACGTTAGTGCTCGAGTTAATCAAAAAAGTTAGGCAGATTATACTCATATTTGTAAATTTCGCTGTTACAAATCTTTCTAAGGAGGAAATGTTTCTATGGCACTGCTTTTATTATGTTGATTTTCAGTCACCTGAGAGCAGGAGGCTCCAATTAAGATATTTAGGACCAGATTAGATGAAATGTATAAGAGCTCCAAAGCATTGCCTATGGTTTTATTACAGGCCTGAAGACATAGTTGGAAGTTACTGGTAGACTTTTCTGGTAAACCACTGATGTAGTTTCCTTTCCCACTCCTCACCAAACGTGTTATGTGATTTACTGTCACAGAGGGGCTTATGGTGTGATACTTCTTTCTCCACTCTTCTGAGGTGCTTTGGACACCATCACATGTCTGAGTGATCTCGAGACTAAGAAATAGAAAACTGTTCCTCCACCTATCAAGACTGGAAATGTATGGCACGGGGGACTATAATTAATGATTATCTTTAGCAACGTTTTTTTCTTAGTATAAATATCAGCCATAGCGTATCTAAATGGAAGAGGAGCTATCACAGCGTAAACAGAATTTATAATCAAATACATGTTACCCTTGCCATTAAAAAATACCTTGCTGTTTACCTTATGCTGCTTTCATATTAATAAACAGAAAAGCCTGGTAGAATACTGTGTTGTATTCTTCTTACATGTGACTTTAAATAACTATTAAGAGTTTTATTCTTGTTTTTCCAGGCCCTCTGAACTTCCTAAAGATATCAAGATGATATCACCAGACTTGCCCTTTTTCACAGTTGTTTTGATTATAGTTAGTTGGGCAACTTGTGGAGCATTTGCCATACTTCTTACTTATCTTTACTATGTGTTTAAGGTATGTCAGATCAATAAAGTCAGAATGGCTGGGCTTTGCATCAGCAGGCATAGGATTTCCTGTAGGTGTTGTTAATAAAAATTTTAATTACCACAGCAGTAACCTCTGTTATATAACAGGGTTAAGTGTAAACGTGTTTTTTTTAAACATCTTAGTTATTTAAAATATAAAGTTAACTGTAGAACTGAAATTATTAGTCTAAATTGGGTTAGTTTGTTTAAAAAAAGGGAGGGGAGAAGATATAATGTTTCAAATTGTTTCTTGCTCTTGCAAGTAATGTTAATTTTTCTGATGTTAAACTTTTTAAAAAACATTTTACTAGAGCAATTTTTTTCACACCTTCCTTTGTACATGGGTAATAGACCAAACACAAAGTTCTATCAGTAAGATCAAACTATCAGTCATGCTGAGATAATGCAAAATGTTACATATGTTGCTGAAGAATCAGAAGACAATGATAGAAATAATTAGGCTGATAATTTTACTGAGGAAGTGAAAAACACTTCTAAGAAGGCTGACAGCTTGGCAGGAAAATAGAGGTCATACACTGCATAGTTTCCACATTAGTCTTATGCAGAGATAGTTGACACCAGAATGGATAATATTTTGTTTCTTTTTTAAACAAAGGTTTATTTGCATCCGCTTTTAACACTAATACATGGCATGTTATACGGAGGGTGCCAAAAAAATTTATACACATTTTAAGAAAGGAAAAAAACTATTAAAATTGTAATTCTCAATATATACCGATAACAAAAGATGAATGCAAGTCATGTATATACATTTTTTTTGGCACCCCAGTAGATTATTTTTGATTTTCCAAAGGAAATTTATATCCATCAGAAATAAACTATGTAGAGCTACTTTGATTTATAAATATAATATCTTTAGTTTTTTAATTGAGTATTTCAAACAACTGACCCAGTAAGCAAAACTTTCTCAAATACTTAAGCAAACCTAATAATAAATTAAACTTACTTTCTCCGGTTCTTGAAAACATTTCACCACCATATATAATTGAGTTTAGATTTTCAAAGATTTAGAATATATAAAACATGTTACCCTTTATACTATGCTGTATATAATCAAATTTTTTACTCACAAGACACTATAGCAAAGCATCATTCAGAGCATCATTTACATGATCCAGAATGTAAAGGGTATCACAGTATATCCTGGCCCCAACATACTCTAGAAATTTGTATTTTTTTCTGTTTTTTAATCCATGATAGTAAGCATGTGTCGTTATTATATATATATTTAATGTAATTCCTTTTTTTTTTTTTTTTTTTAAGAATTAAGTGACTATCTTTTTTTGGGGGGAGGAATATTGGGGAACAGTGTGTTTCTCCAGGGCCCATCAGCTCCAAGTCATTGTCCTTCAATCTAGTTGTGGAAGGTGCAGCTCATTGGCCCATGTGCAAATCGAACTGGCAACCCTGTTGTTCAGAGTTTGTGCTCTAACCAACTGAGCCATCTGGTAGCCCCAATTATACATTTTTTCTAAAAGAATATTTGCCAGTGTTTAAATGAATTTTTTCTTATTTAGATTTTTAAAAAATTTAAATTTGAATGCTTCTCAATTTTAATAAAAATGGGTGGTTTTTGTTTCAAAATAAAATTAAACAGTCATTTCTTTTTCCTAGATTGTTCATCTGCAAGCCAGCCTAACAACTTTTAAAAATAGCCAAACTGTGGTAAGTTTTATTTTCAAAGCTCTACATCACTTTAATAGGAAAGAACATGGGAAAATTGTAAAGTTTTTTTTTTTAAAAAAATTGGCATTTTACAGTGTTTAAAAGGTTTTATGACTTTAAGTAATTTTAAGGAAAGTGAACCTAATGAATATTACAATAGATCGTCTGAGTTTAATTTGATCTTTGTCAGTACTTATGTCATTTTTGCTATTACACACTATATTTTAAATTTTATTTTAAGTAATTACTTAGAGGATATACTGTCAGCAGTGGAAATAGCAAGTCAAAGGCATAAAAGTTTTATAACTGATAACCACTTTAAAACAAGGTAATTTCAGTATTTTTTTTTTATCAGTTTCCTAGTGGAAAGATGTGTTTCTTTAGCTGTTAAGTAATTGAATATGATTCTAAATACAATAATAAATTTACATTTTACTTAATGCCTCAATATTTTTACTTTCTTGCTTTATAGAATCCCAAACACTCTAGAAGAAGTGAAAAAAAATCCAATCACCACAAAGACTCTAAGGAACACCATCTTCGTTTATCTGCCAATGATGCTGAAGATAGTCTTCGCATGCACAGCACAGTGATTAACTTATTAACGTGGATTGTATTACTCAGCATGCCATCTTTAATTTATTGGTTAAAGAATCTTAGGTTCGTTTTAGTTTTATATTGAAAACTTATGCGGTTCAAACAATAATGTCTATAAGTAGTGACTTGCTAGATTCCTTATGGCTCATACAACTTCCTCAAGGACAGGAAGCTACATATCACCTGACATTTATTTTCAGTACATTCACATTTTCTCCCTTGCATGAGAATATAACTTTGGAAAAATAAACTTCCGCCAAAAGAGGGAATTGTCACTTTAACCTTTGATCTAGACATATGTGAAAATGTGTTTTATTTTGTTGTATTAAGGTATTCATAATGCTTGTGTTTTATGTATTTTTCAATTCATGATCTATTTTATGTTGTTTAAAATTTGGGGGAAAGAAAAATGCTCCCATTTAAAAATATTAGAAATAATGAAAGAAGTGTGTACTTTTCTAATGTGCCCCCGTACAGTTAACTAAAATAAATGATCAGCTATCTTACTACTGAAAACCGTCATTTGCTTTGCTACCTAATAAGGTTAAATGAGAGTCTGAAAAGGCCCTCCTATTTCTAGAATATTTAGTTATTGATAAATTTTGTTTAAAAAATAAACTACCTCATCCAAGTAATAATTGAACCCCTACTCAAATATAGTTTTCAGAAATGATATAAAACTTTTAGGTTATCTAAATACTAGAAGTATTTTTTTTTTTTTGACAAGTTGGCAGAACCAAAATAAGTGTGATAAGTTAAATCATAGTTTACCAGATGTTAATATCCTTCTCTTGTCCTTCATTTTAAGACCCAGATTTTTGTTCACAGATTTGGGAGCACAAATTTATGATTCATCAAAGGCTATAGATGTTTCACTGTCAATAAATGGAAGAGATGAGAATTTGGGTTTTTAAAAAGATAAGGAACTATTACTAAAAACCTTTATTTTTTATCTTTTTTTAAATAGAGGAGCCTTAATATATTTTAAATAATTTGTTGTATAAAAAGGAAGGGCTTTCAGAGTGAATATTAATTTTGTTTAGTAGTTTCTGAACAGAATTTTCCACATAAAACTTGGGTATAAAGATGATCTAGAGCCAAATTATCAGATTTTATGAGCTGTTTAGGGTTCTCTTATATCCATATTGCTACTAGAATGTTTTGAAATTTATTTAATATGGTTGATTCTGATAATTTAAAATTATCAAGTGTGCTTTGTTGATTTACATTTTATTTTTTTCTCTTTGATATAGGTATTACTTTAAACTTAATCCTGATCCATGTAAACCTTTGGCATTTATCCTTATTCCAACTATGGCAATTCTTGGAAATACTTACACTGTTTCAATAAAATCAAGGTATAGTAGTTTAGTCTTTCTTTTTCTCACATCTATTCCTGGTCTTTATCACCATTTTTTTTTTTTTAAATGTCTGACGCATGCTGTTTATTCCTAATTACTTTGACTATTCCTAAAGGTAAAACTATAGTATTAGCTATGGTTTATATGTAAATATAATTTATATGAAAATATATTTTCTTTACTTTCTTAATTATGTGTTTTACTTATCAGGATATAATGTTTTTTTCTTTAAAAAGTTAACCCTTAAAAGTATGATGTCTAAGATTTGTTTCCAAGAAATATAGAGGAGTGGAAGTGGATAGGAATATAGGTAAAGTAAGATTGGCCATGACTTGATAGTTTTTGAAGCTGGGTGATGGGTACATGAGGTTCATTATAGTGTTAGTCTGCTTATGTATATGTTTAAATTTCTCCATAGTAAAACTTGACCTTCATTGACTGGTTGTTTGCTCTCAGAACCTTTTCAGTTGATTCTGGCAGATATTTGCAGATAATCTAGAATCAGGCCACCCTGGGGTTTAAACCTCGGGTTTGCCATTTAATAGCTGTATGTCCTTAGGAAAGTTCCTTAACCCTTCTTAGCCTTTGTTTCTCTATTTTCAGCGTAAAAAAGTAATAGACTTTTCTGATAGTACAGATACTTCTTCACTTACCATAAGGTTGCGTCTTGATAAGCCCAATGTAAATTGAAAATATCGTTAAGTCAAAAATGCGCATAATACTACGCTGTAGAGTATCAGTTGTTTACCCTTGTGATCGCATGGCTGATGGAGCTGTAGCTCACTGCTCCTGCCTAACACCACAAGAGAGTATCTTACCACATAGCACTATCCGGGAAAAGATCAAAGTTCAGAATTTGAATTATAATTTCTACTGAATGCATATTGCTTTCACCGCATCGTCTAGTTGAAAAATCGTAAGTCTAACCATTGTAAGTCGGGGACCATCTGTATTTTTCTTTTAAAAATGTTTAATGTCTTGTCTTATATGCTCCTGTTTTAATTAAGGATGGTTCCTTTTTTATTTGGTTGAAGATTTTTTTTGCTATTATCAGTAGGGTTAAATATTTCTGTAGCTAAGTCTTAGTAAACATTATTGATTATTTTTGTTAGGCTAGATTTCCAGAGGTAGAATTGCTGAGGAAATGTCCAACGAGTATTTTTTCTGTTGTGAATATTTGAAAGACTAAACAAAACTGGTTCTTTAGAGAAATGTTTTTCTTTTTTCTAGCAAAAATGTGGCTTATCTTGATCACTTCAAAAATTATGGACAGCTAAATTATATGAAAAATTGCTTTATCTAAAATCACTTAGAACACTTTCTCAAAACTATAAAAGATCAACATACTCTGTTTTTGCTCACAACATAGTTTACATAACGTATATTTTTCTGTCTCTTTACAGTAAATTATTGAAGACTACTTCACAATTTCCACTTCCTCTGGCTGTTGGTGTGATTGCTTTTGGGTCTACACACTTATACAGGGTTCCATGCTTTGTCTTCATTCCTCTTTTATTCCATGCGTTATGCAACTTTATGTAAGATTGGATTTAATGAATGATAAAAATGATTTATGTCTTTAGGGTCAGTAATAAGAGGGAATGCACAGATCCAGCAAGGTCCTTTGGAGAAGACAAGTCTATTTTTACAATGTTGAAAATAGAAAATTAGTTTTGTAATGCTTGAAGAAAGTAGTTGAAGCATGGTTTTGTATTGTGGTGTGGCATCTGTGTACTCGTCATTTTTGAAAAATTAGTAAAAGGATACGGTGGACACTGTCTCGGAGGATACTAGCATATCAGCCTGTCTGCTTGATTGGCCATACTATGGATCTTCTCCTAAACACTCAGTAAATGGAAAGCATTTTTGGTAATCTCACCTCAAGCATTCTGCTCATGTCATCACACGTTCTTCTGAAAAGTGGTTTACTTCATATTTGCTACAGGACATAATTTGAGAAATAAGTCTTAAAAGATTAATGAAATTCACAACTGTTTGGTTTCTCAAAAATGAAGTAACCACGAAGAGTCTTTGTTCAGCTTTTGGCAGCCACAGTGAACAAAGTAGATGTTTTGTTTTCTTACATCTATGAAAATATACCTTTTAATTCTAAGGAGACATGTTTTCTTGGTGACCAATGCAAGACTGATGGATGGAAACATAATTCAAACTCAAAACTTAATGAAATTTTCTTGCTACTTTTCCAATACAAACCTTACTTTATATTCTTGGTGAATATTAGGAGACTAGTAAATATTGTTAAATTTAAAGAAAATTCTCATATGTATTTACTTACTAGGATTGGAGCACTTCAGTTATTTTTTAAAATCAATTTAACCATTGACCCCATGGTTGCCAAAAGTGCCTCAGGTCATGTTGGATTGTTAAAATAACTAAATTCCAGTGGGCAGAAAAAACTAGGTGTTCACAGTTGTGGACTACTGTGAAAAAAATGATCATGACCAAGTGCAGTACTACATTTGATGTATAAAATTATAATATTAATGGAATAACAGTAGACAAACTCTTACCCCACTAATAGCATAAGTATAAATAGTATACCTGAATAAATTAGAGACTTTGGTCACTAGTTTTAAAGTGGAATCTTAATTTGCTATGGTGGTTATTGTTCGGCAGATAAAAGAATAATATTTCTATTTCATTTCAGATTTCAGCTCACGTTTAGCTACGAAAGAGTAGGACGTAGGTAGTGGAGCTAGGTATCTTTGTTTTAAGAAAGAATAAACTCAGGCTGAGGTATACCTGGCTGATAGAGCCCTTCCTTTAAATGTGTATGCTGTAAATACCTAAAACCTCTCAATTCCTAGTAATGCCGCAGTTGCACTCCTGGACTTGTGTCCTTATTACCCAGGGATATCCTGGAGTACCAGGTTCATTTTATCTGCCATTGCATCTGGGTTCCATTACAACCTCTCAGCTGTTACTGCCTATAGAGGGTTACTATCCCCACGTTACTGCCTCTGCAGGGTTATCCCACTTGTCAGTTGTTTCTCAGGTCCTTGCTCTTTTGGCATCAATTGAAGAGGATCTTGCTATCTTCTCTGAGAGTTGTAAGTTTGTTTGATTCCATTGTTGTCTTTCTAAACTTAATGCCTATTGTTCAGGATTCATACTGTCACTTACTGAAACCATTAAAAGGAAGGGATAACATCATAGTAGACAAGGCAGACCTACCAGGCTCTTGTTTGAGAAAAATGGCAAAAGGGGTAAAATACAAAATGCTTGTGTTCAGTTCCTGAAAGGAAATGTAATTTATTATATTGTACACTTGTCCCATAGCATACCACATATTTATTTAAATAAGGACACATCTGCCTCTGTTAGCTATATATATTCTTATAAACAACTTTTACACATGGTATCTTTTATTTTTTCATGGATTTCAAGTTACAGGTTAAATGTGTCATTTAAGTATTTCTGAATTTAAACTTAAGTCCATATACAGAAAGAACTTTAGAAAATCCCTTAATTTGGATCCTCTATTAACAACCATAATCATTGTGTGTGTGATCTAAAGTCTCCTTGTTTAGTCAGTACTGCTCATGAATAAAATGTAGCAAGCTTAAACTTCTCCTTTGAGATTAGAACATTAGCTTTTTAAAGCGGCAGAATAGGCACACAAATTCTTACTGAGGTATTTTCATGTGAGTGTAGTTATCATGAAGTCTTATTTATTCTAACAAAATGTTTCATTTTAGAACTACAAACAGGATCCTGATTAAACAATTTAGAAACTACAGTAGATTGGGTCTTTAGCCATTTTATGCATACACGTATATATTAGAGAGAGAGAGAGACTTTTGTTTTTCCTTTTTTCTTTTTTTTTTACATTTTGACGGGGTCTTCATCAAATCTTGATGCACTTTAAACTCAAATAACTACCAGAGATGAGAAAGTAGAGTCTATCTGAAAATTAGCCAAATCGATGTTTCTATCACTTGGGAAAAGGGAACTCTTTTTGTCTTTAAGTTACACCTTGTTTCTATCATGCTTACAGCCTGTATTATTAGGTGGTAAAACAACACAGCTTCATTAGCAACATTACTGAAAATGAAATTGTTTATTGGTAGTTAGGGATTATCTGACTCAACAAACTTCTGAGCTCTAATGTTACAACATTTTTAGTACAACTTGTTGAGTTTTGGAGTAAGGTTTGTGCTTATAAAAATTACTCCTGGACGCTTTTATTGATAACTGGGTCAAATATAGACTGGTCAGGAGAAACACTGAGTACTGTCAGTGTTTCTGAAGTCTCTTGGAGTTACTACTCTTATAATTTAGAACTGCTAATATGATAGAAATCATTAAAGCTTTTTTTTCCCCCTGAACCTTTTTCACACCAGAAATTAAATAGGTTCTGCTAACTCTTTTCTTGTCACCAGAATGAAAACTTTTATTTAAAATAGTGTTCTAAAAAAAAACCATTCATGCCTGTCATGTATTAATCTTTAATTTTTTTCATATTTTGGTCAGATAATTTAGATACACATAATGGGATACCTTTTCTTGATTGAACTATACACTATGATATCTATATGATTATACAGTAAGGAAAGAAAAAGAATTATAGTAGGCCTTGAAAGTGTTGATTATCGTATTACGCATGCAGATGGTACACATTTCCACCACACACATACACTTATATGAGTCAAACTGTCTTATTTGTTCATTATCTAGTTCCTATGCTTTTCTTCACTCTTCAGACTTTTCACGTACAGCGTAGTATATTTATTTCAGCTCATTGCTCATTAGCACCTCTTACAGAAGGTGGTCAAAGGAAATAAAAGGAGGTAAAACTCAGTTTTCAGTTTAGTTCTTGAAAGCTCTGGGAAAAATGGAAACACAAAGATTATGAGATAAACTAGGGCTGTTGATTTCTTGAATCCCCAGATAATTCAGATGGCCTATATTTTCATCTTAGGCATTAGGTCTAAATTAGTGTAATGTCTGGTTTTATAATGAGGTTTAGTGCAAAACTTTACAGTGCTGCATTTGCAATTTTAGTAAATTAAAATCAGTGGGGAAAAAAATCTTAAATGTGTTGGGACCTTTTATGAGTAGATATTTGTTGATTAGTTTTCATTAACACTGTTTTCTCAGTGTTTTAGATTTGTGAATTTGTGTATCATAGGAAACAAGACACTTTGTGAAATTTTAGGAGGGAAAATCAATTTGGAGAGAATGACACTCCCCAGGATAAAGGAAACAATAAAAGTATCTTTGTATTATGAAATTAAATCCTGACACAAAACCTCCTTGCCACATAAGGTAAATGTAGAAGATACTTTTACAAAGTAGTAAGATGATTGGGAGCTAAATTTTATCCTGGTTGTTTTGAACAAAGGACAACATTTCAAATTCTTTAATGAACTTTCACTTATACGTATTATTCATGCATTCTTTTACAATAAGTTGTAACAGCCTGAGGAGATAGACAGTGTATGAGGCTACTCATGATCTTTATTGTTAATAAGGATGATAGGAAAGAAAAGTCAGGTCAGTAATCCAAACCCAAATATGTGTACTATAAATGCTCAATAATTCACATTTTTTGATAAATAAATTATAATACAGAAGACTGAATTTTGTATACTGATATTAATAACTTAGTTTTAAGAATGGAATATAACTTGGAAACAGTAAGATAGACTAACTGTTATTTCATTAATAGTATAAATATAACAGTATATCTGAATTGATAACATATGTCTTTTGAAATTTAGATGATATTCTAAGTTTTATCTTGATTATATTGTCTATGGCTAAAATTTTTTAAATCAAGTACAGTACTTCCTAAAAGTGTTTGGCATGTTATGCTGCAAAAAATGACTGTGTGTTGAAATACCAAGTACCAGTCGATTTCTGATGACTTTGTATAGAACTTGATATATATACATATGTATATATATGTACATATATATGTCAGAATTATTCTGTACTGATGCTGTACATTGTAACTTTGAACATTTAGAAAAACTGTACCTGTTGATGTATTTTGATTAGTTAAATATAAATTTGTTTGCATATTTGAATCCTAATCTTAGTTTAGGAAGTCTAAAAGTAGCCATTTTTGTAAAGTTCATATGCTATTTTTTTTTAATGTTATATTTGTTTTTAATATTTGTATAGTAGGAATGTTACTAGTAAAAGATTTATAGACAAAACATAGAACTATTAACTGTTCAAAAGCCAAATGATAGGCATATTTTGTATTTCATGTTGCACTTGTTTTATTTCATATTGGACTTTTTACATCCCTTTTTTAGGAAAAAAAAGGCACATTTGAATTTTTTTTTTAACATAAACCTCTACAATGGAAAGTATAACTGTATTCATATTGATAGCAAAACACACTTTGCCACCAAAGCTAAGTGAAAAAAATACCTCCAGATATTTGTGCCAATGAACTTTTCTTAGCATATTGGGATTAAAGCAAAAATATTTTCAGTATTTTATGTCTAGGATTTATATTAAATGTGTAAATCCTCAAAACTGTATTCCATACCCTAATTTTTCTTTGAAAATATATAAAGCTTATAGCATAGTTGTATTCTATTCATATGACTTCTGGAATAATGTTTTCTGATTTGTAGGGTAAAAATTAGTTTACCCGTAATGATTTTTCACTAATTAATTGAAGTAATCATTTGAAGTAATCTTGCTTTAGATTCATCCTGTGATATCCATATAAAATTTTAAATTTTGTTGCACAGTTCATTTTAGTACAGGTGTCTCATTTTTGTAATGAAAGTTTACAGAATTTGTTTTCTTTTCTCTGTGTTTCCATTCAGTCCCTTTGCACAGTCACGTTTCGCAGAAAAAAAATTATCCACTAGAACCTAACATAGTACATTGAAGTAAATATTTTAAAATGCATGTCTTGAAAATATGAAATAATCAAGTTGTTAATGCTAAAGTGTTAACACTGATATGGTGTTGTACTCTAGAGAGAAAAGTAGAAATATGGTAGACTCAGAAGCTTATGTTTATCTAGTTAAAATTCTTTCATTTCTCCCCTATGGAAATTCTCACAGGGAATTTCAGTCCTTCATATTATAGTTTTTTTCCATCATTTAATGTCACTTACTGTTTCTCTGCCTAATAATGTTGATGCAATTTGCAGAAGTAGCCGTGGAAGTAAAGAGACAGCCGAGAAAGCCAAATATTAAAATGTTTAGCCTTGATTTTGTGACCGCTTATTCAATTATTTGGTGGGGACTGTGGATATTAGTAAAAAGATGATGTACAAGACCTAAAAGTTAAGTCAACGTTGTTTTTTTGGAATGAGTTTCTCCTTTGTGTTGAATAATTTTATCCTAAGTAGGAGATGCCTGTATTTAACATAACCATGCTTTCTACATACTCAAATATATATTTGTTGGACTATTGGTAAAAATAACCTTCTTCTTCCCTGTGGATGAGGGGAAAACTCCAATTTTTAGTGTATGTAAATTAGGAAATTATATTGTATATTTACATTTTTAAAAATATAAAAATGACTTAAATATATTATTTTAAAGTGATTGTATTACAGTTTCTTAAGCTTATGACTAAATGTAGCAACGTACCCATGAGAAACCAGACCAAAATTGAATGCATATTATCACTGTGACCTTGTACTTATAGTTGTTTGGGATAAAACAGACTGTGCCTTAAAATGATGAAGGAATGCCCTGCAATTTTATAACTACATATTTTATTATCGGTGGTCTTCTCAAATTGGCCCCAACTCTGTTCAGGTTGGTGAAGTGAAAATTGAAAATTGAAGTTGACTGGTGTTTCCTTAGTCTTTGCAGAACTATTGCTCTAAAGGCCGCCCTTAATTTTCAGTGTTCTCATTTCAAGTTAAAATTGACTTACACTTTATAAACGCAGAAATTTAAGTTTCACTAAAGTTTCTGAAAATGATTTTTTTAGGAAAAGGTAGTGGCACTTCTGTTCTGAACTTATTATACGTGGAAAGATTAATCTTAAGTTCAGTTTTTTTGCCTTTTTAATGAGTACTCTGTCAAAGACATAAATTCTTTCCTAAGACCTGTATTTATTTTTCCTCAGGTTATTGAGGTTTGTATTCATATGTAAAATAAAATTATTTTACCCAATAATGATTTTTCAGTAATTAAACTTAGATTCATGTAGTATAGTTTTAAACATTATTTTCTCCTTCTCAGTGTTTTTTTTCTTCCTATTTTTAATGTATTGAGAGAATTAGCTCCAGTTTTATTTTGTTTTTTAATGTAAAGACTTGCATTTTTACAATGCTTATTTAAAATAATGGATATAATTTATATTAAAACAAATTATTCCATTCATAAGACATTCATGGTCTCTGCTAAAAGATGCCTACATCTCTCAGAATTTGTTGTGTATTTGTCAGTTTCGATTTTGAACATAAATGCAACACACTTATTTGTTCTCATTTCATGTCCACTACCTCCCCCAAAGACAAAAATATAGGTTTCTCTAAAAATTTGTAAAAAGAAAACATGTCTTTCCTTAAAGCATGGTCAAATTGAGATGAAGTAGTTTGGGCAAGGGTATGTAATAAAATAAAATACATGGCTGTCAACCTGCATCAGTTTTTATATTATAGTTAAAAGTTTGTAGAGAATAAACTGTGTTACACTGAGATAGATTCAGTAATCATTTATTTACAAATTGATAATTTTGTTCTCAACCAGAAAATGCAGTGCATAGTATCATTACTTAAGTGCAAAGGAACTTGTCCTATAGTATTTACCGAAAAATGATTGTCACCTTGCACATATTTCCATTGAAACATGCATGATCTTTTCCAGTGCTTTGTACAATGTATGGTGTACTAAATATACACTTCTGTGTAATTTTGTGTGTATTTTCGGTATGGTATAATTAACATTATTACATTTAATTGGTTGTAATTCACAAAAAGTGCTATTGTACTCTGTAGGGTGTTGTGAATGTTTTTATCTGCGTTTTAACATTATGGTGTAGGGTTTAATAGATGAATATTTGCCTTCAGTCTCTGCTCAGGTATTGACGTGTAGCAATTTTTGGTGCTTTCTTTTTAAACTGTCATAATCTGGTGTTCTGAATGTTCAACAATAAATTTGGTGAACAAGAACATGTGATGCAGAGATTGCTTGCCCGCTCACACACTCTCCATAATACCACCTCAGGCAAAAATCCTTAAAAATAATTTCTTTACAGCATGTCTGACATTTCAGAAATTTGAATGCCTAAGCATGGGATATGATAAACATGATACATCACAGGTAAATATGAGAAACAAGGTTAATTCTCATATTTCCCAACTTGGTATTTTGTAGCTTCCCACATGCGTTTGTACGGATGTTATTACGTGATTCACATTCTACTGGGGGTGCCAAAAAAATGTACACACATGACTTGCATTTATCTTTTGTTATCAGTACATATTGAGTATTACAATTTTAATACAGTTTTTTCCTTTCCTAAAAGGTGTATACCTTTTATTTTGGCACCCTCTGTATTTTAAGGAATTGTACAGTTATGTTTCTCCCAGAGGACACACTTTCCATTTTACTTATACTAACTTGACATATATGAGTATTCTTGGATGCCCAGTTTCCCAAATTACATGAGAATGGGAATGATTTAGACATTGTAAACAGATTCCCAGGTCTCCCTAGAACTACTAAGTTTGACCTGTAGGGAAGAGACCTGGAATTCTGTTTTAACAAGTGCCCCAAATAGTAATGTTCACACAGTGCATTAGTCAATAAAATTAACTTACTAGGGCTCCTAGAATCAACTAGAAAGACTGTCCGTAGGATTGCAAGATGCTAGAAGAGACACTACATAATTTGAGAATTTAGTATAGATCTTAACTTTATTATAGAACAGATGAGAGGAGTGAAAATAAATGTGGTTGGACATTTTTTGAGGGATAAGTGTCTTCTTACACATTGATTAGAACAGTGTTTTCTAAACTATTTTAACCAGTATAAATCTGTGAACATTTGTAAATTATTTGCATTAATACAGATATAAATTATCTGTATTGATGTTGTGAACATTATTAAATATACCCAAAAAGGTAAATTTTTAAAGATGAGAGCTATATAACCAGAAAATTTAATATTTTCCTTGGATACTTAAAGGGTTATCTTGAAACCACCCCAATATATTGGCCACTGGCGTATATATACAACATGAAAGCCTCATAGGCCTTTCCTACTGGTTTTTCTTCCTTTTTTCAATTCTCACTTCATCTTTCCTCCCTTTCCGTAACATGTTTCATAGCAAATTACAAATTTAACAACTTAAAATACCTATTTATTTACTTACAGTTCTGTAGGTCAGAAGTCTGGGCAAGACCAACTGGGTTCTCTGCTCACAATCACATTTCTGAAATCAAGGTATCAGCCAGCATTACTGCCCTATCTGAGACTCGTTCAGGTTCCTGTTTTCTTGCTTGCTGTTGACCAGGGGCTCATGTCTTCTGAGCTCCTGTTCCATTCCCTGCTATATGGCCCTCCACAAAATGGCTGTTTGCTCCTTCAAGACCAGCAGGAGAACTCCTTGCACAGTTTGACTCTCTTAAATTTTATTTCTGACCTTTTCACCCAGATGCAGAGGGCTCACATTAGTAGCTCAGATCCACTTAGATGATTAACTCAAGGTCAACTTTAATTACTGCAAAATTCTTTTTGCCATCTAACATAATCATGTTCCCATCATACTCACCAATTCCACACACTCTCAAGGGGCATGGATGATACAAGGGGTGTCCCCTAGTGAGTGAGAACCTTAGGGGCCATTTTAGGAGTCTGCCTACCATGTATATCAGGGAACTAAAGTCTCATATTTGCTATACTTATGTTTTATTCCATAGCTTTAGTTGAAAGAGCTATTAAATATAAAATGTTTCAGTGCAAGAAAAGCCCCTCAATTCTTTGAATTTTAAACAGCCCTCAGAGGAGAGGAAAACAGTCTCCCATCCCCTGGTTGCTTTGCATGTGTTTTGATTTGTTTAGATAATGGTTTTGTTTTCTTGTTTGTATTGAGCAGTCAGACTTAGATATAGCCTTAACTCAAAGAAGAGTTGACTAGCTTGTTTTATATAGTGAGTGGAAGCATTTTACTGTACTTAAGAGATATAATTTTATATTGAATATGGGTCAAGAGTAATGACTCTAATTCAAGCAAAACTATATAAAATCAAATTGAGCTTTTAAAAATGTTTCTAGTGATTTACTTTTCTCTTGAAAATGTTTGGAGAAAGTCTTAACTTTCATAGACTTTCTAGGTGTGCTTAAATCATAGTATACTGTGTAAATGAGAGCTTCAGGTTTTGCAGAGCTATGCTTTTATTTGAATATTCATATATGTAAATTGGCTCATCCTTCAGTATCAAGTAGTTCTGTAAGTTATGTTCACTTTTTAGTATTTGTGCCATTCTGATCAAGAAAGAGCTATAGAAGGCTTAGCAGCCACAATGATCTAGGTATTCCCATCACTGAATATAAGATTCAACTGAAACAAAGGCCTCTTCACTCTGAAACTGCAAAGATTTATTTAGAAGGTATCTGAAGAGGAAACTTGGATTCACTTTCTTTTTGCTCCCTGAATTGCAGAAAGTAACAGCATTTTCCATTGTGGGCATTACAGAGATTGTTGCCCTTAAGAAGGGGATACAGAATTGGAGTGGAGGAGACGAGAGTGTTGTTTTCTTTCTATAAAATGTTTTGACCTACTGGGAAGAAATATAAAGGAATTTAGTTAAGAAAGGAACTTGGTTTACCTTTTTCAGAAAAACAAAGTATGCCATACAGTTGCATTTTAAACTATTTACTGCATTTAAACATTGACTGCATTTAAAAAATCTTTGTTCCAACTAATTTTTAAGTAGAATTAATTTAAAAAAAGACAGTTATATTTTAAAATTACAGATCCACAGAGTACTTTAAAAGGAAATTGGTTGTTTTGGACAGTAATCTCCAAACTTTTTGATTGCACACCCTTATTGTTAAAAAAAGTTTGAACTTTCCCTCCCCACACATACTATTACTATACTAATATGTAAGTAGAAAATTTAGTCAGGATATATTTTTAATGTCTTATAAGAATAGTCTCGTAATATCAATAGCCAGTATCTCCAGGCAGAAAATATGGTTAGGGCAATAGTGAATATAAATAGATTTTTCAAATAAGCTTGATAATTTTCAACATTAAAAGAGGAGTAGCTTCTCATCAAACCTCATAAGCCTGACAAGATCAGAAGGGTGGGCACTGATACGTTCTTTTGTTGGTTTGTACTTTCGTTACTGATGTTATTTTCAACTTTTTGTGGGAAGGAGCAGTTTCTTGTGAGGAGTAGTTTTACGGCAGCTCACTCATTTTGTGATAGTTATGGTAGTTAAAACTAGATAATGTAATAAATTATAATGTATATAAATTAATATAATGTAATCCATGAATGCTTTAACTGGCTCACATACACTGCAATGTCACAAGAGGCTTAAAATGAACAAGCAAATGAACAAACTAGTGGGGTGCCCTGTCATCTCCCACATGCTGCAGAATTCCCACTCTTCTCTCAGAATGTTCCCACACAGTGTGTGTCATCAGCTATGATAAGGGCTGAGTGTGTGAGGGCACTGGTCTCAATCCATGTATAAAATGTCAGTGCATTCATTTATTAGATTAAAAACATGAAAATGGAGTATGTGTTCCTCCCCCATCCCAATATGTTGTCTTGCACACCCTTTAGAATATACACACCCTCTTTGGAGAAACTTAGTTTAGAATATATTGTGTAATCCTTTGAGGTTGTCTTTGGTAGGTTTTTAATATCTGTATGTTATTCTGAAAGCAAAAATGAGGTTTCTGGATCAGGAGCAGAGTATTATTACTTAAAGCAATAACCACATCAGTTCCCCATGCCCCTTCCTTCCCCCTTGAGGGCACTGGGAGGAGAGCCAGGTGAACCCTGCCTGTGCAAAAGGAGTTTTTTGTTTTTTGTTTTGTTTTGCACCACAGAAGAGGAACTCTGAAATTATGTTGGTAGTTTATATAAGCCGCACACTGCCCTCCTCCCCTCCTGAGAGAGCAAGAGAAGCCTTTGCTTTCAAATGGTTCACAATCCTTTGGAATGTAAATATGACTCCCAGTTTCATCTCCCCATAAAATGTAAACACGTGGCTCCACCAAGCAGGAGGCAACAGAAGAAGAACTTTGAAGAGTAAATGTTTCTGGGAAAAGGAGACATTACAGCATGTTGATTTCCTTTGCTCAGGAACCAAACCATGCAGAAATGTGAAAATATTCATGAAACGTTATTTTCCTGATCGTTGTTTCCTTGACAAAATTCAAAAATAATGCCCCACTCTCCTGACATTACTGTTAGAAACATTTAATGACCTGAAATTTTGGACTCTTTAGGGTTTAGCCACTAAGTGGATGCAGTAGACAAGCCTTTCTTCTGTGTTAAGATTTGACCTGGGACCTTGTCTGGCTCCCGTGATGTGGAGAATATCATGTACACAATTAAAATTCCTTAAGATGCCGTCAGCCAATAGCCTATCTTAATTTCCATTATCCTCAAGATGTTAGGTACTGTAACTACACGAGAGAGTGGAGAATGGGTGTTCTGAATCTGCATTTTGTTTTTTCTTTATCTTGCTGCAGTATCTTACAGTTTTAAATTAACTTTTAAGAAAGAAGTTTGTTGTTCCAGTGAGACTACAATGCGATAACATTTTGGGGTTTTAAAATGCAACTAACTGGAATCCTTAATCAGAAATATATGCTTTAATTCAACTTTGAAGGAAAAGAAACAAGACATAGGAAAACTAAAAAGTACAAGCAATTTCTTTCAGTAAAAACATTCCAGACCATATTATGGGGTTTGTACAGACTGTCTTGTCACTGATACTTTATCCTCTTAGCAGACATTCATTGAGCACTGATTGTACTCATTCCTCTCTCCATTAAAAACCTTTAGAGCAAGGATTATTCTCCACACATTACAAGAAAGGAAATTGTCTCAGAAAATTTAAGCAATTTGCTTATGGTAGAATTTAAACCAGATTGTCTAAAAAGTAGAATTCTTCCA
Source organism: Rhinolophus sinicus (assembly GCF_057876585.1). Lineage (NCBI taxonomy): Eukaryota > Metazoa > Chordata > Mammalia > Chiroptera > Rhinolophidae > Rhinolophus > Rhinolophus sinicus. The sequence continues at coordinate 179,850,956 of NC_142517.1, read as the reverse complement.
CTGAAGACCTATAATATGTAGTAATGTTCATTCACTGTCTACTATGTGTCACAATCTTTTCTGACCATATAGCTATTCCTCTTGCCTTGAGAAAAAGAAAAGTCCATGATGTGCCCACAGGCTGCCTTGTTACTCTTTCTACACTTTGTCTTAGAGATTCCATCTAACTATGACTCACTGTTGTACTCTTGGTGGATGACTCACCCAACCAGACAGACTTGTTCCCTCAGTTACATATCTAAGTATCTCTGAATCAATGGCCACTTAGCCTCTCTGAGACTATCCTCATTCATAAATTACAGCTAGTAATATTATTTTACAAACCTGGGATAAGGATTAAAGGCGATAATGTACCAAATGTTCCTGACACATAGTAGGTCTTTGAAAAATGATTGGTTCTTTCTTCCTCACTTGCCAATCTCTAGTTTTCTCCAAACTGGAAAAACTAGTTTCCACTCACTGTTCAAATTTAACCGTACAATTTCTTTCCCTAAATAGCAACTCGTAGTTTTCACATTTCTGTTAAATCTTCCCAATCACACAAGTTGAAAGTCCACTCATTTTGCGAATTTCTCTCTTGCCTACTACATACATCCAATTGGTTACTAAGCCCTAAACAGTCTAACATTTTAAGATGACTCTTACATTGGTTCTCTCTTTTCGGGCTCCCGCACTAGTTTAGACTATTAGTATTACAAATTTTACAGTAACTTCATAAGTGGTCTTCCTCTCCTGTTTCACCCACTTCCCTTCTATCCTGCATATTATATTCCCACAAATCCTTTTCTAAACAGCAATTTAGTATTATTACTCTCTTTGCCAGAACTTTTTAATCTTCCCCCATACAGTTTAAACTTAACAGTTTGACCAGTCTACAATTCCAGCTTTCTACCATTTTCCAGATACTCATCTCTCCACACAGGCTTTTTCACTTAGGATTCATTTGCAAGAAAAAGGAAACCTGACAAACAGTTCCTTAACCAATCAAATCGTCAGGAAGAAAGTCCAGAATAAGACTCCAGGAAGTCATCAAGAACCAGAGCTCCTGTCTCATTCATTCTCTGTCCATAACAGAGATGACTGTGATGTTTCCATTCCGGGAGGAACACAAAGAGCTCTGCTTTTTATTTGGAAAGGATTCTTTCTTCTCCCTTTCCCACCCTCCCTGACTTCCATCTACAGCTCATTGGCCTGAATAATATCACATGGCCACTACGAGATACCTGGAAGGTTGTAGAAGCAAGTTTTCAGGCTGTATATGTTGCTACCCCAAACATCTAAGAATAGAACTATACTAGTCTGCTTGGGCTGCTATAACGGAATATCAGACTGGGGGCTTAAACAACATGAATTTATTTCTCAGAGTTCTAGAGGCTGGGAAGTTTGAGATCAACGTGCCAGCTGACTCGGGGTTAGGACTTCAATATATGAACTTACAGGGGTCACCTTCAGTCCCTAGCAATAAGGAATAAAAGGAAGCAACGGCAGAGTCTGCCACACAAGCCAACTGGGCTACTGCGCCCCTTTGAGTAGCTCCTCCCTTTGTCGACTTCTCTGCCTTTGCTCAAATATTCTTCGTCCCACATTTGTCAAACTTTTCTCCATAGAAATCTACCAGGTGCCAATCAGGACTGATCTTGTCCTTGCTTCTAGCTCTTACTGTCATAGTGCCATACACGAGGGGAACCATCACATTAGATCTTGTGTACTCTTTATGTACAGTTCTTAATAATAGTGATATTTATTTAGCATCTACCTGTTAGATGTTGTGCTAGGCCCTTTATACGTATCATTTCAAATTCTTACACAGAAAAGTAGGATTACCTCACAGATGAGGAAACTGAGGTGCAGAGAGATTAAATATTTGACCAAGGGAATGGCCAAACCCAGTGTGGAACACTGGTCTGAAGTTCTTTCCACCACACCATGCTGTTTCTCCAAATAGATTGTCTTCTCCTCGCAGGCAGGTAGCATGCCCCTTTCCATATAGTATCCCTCTGTATTCCCACACTTAGCAATGCATAACTTACGTGCTAATTATTAAAGCTGAGTGATAATAAGTACATGGACTTCATTATTATTCTGTTCTCTTTACTTTCATATTGGAGTTTTACCTAATAAAAACATTGTAATTATGGTCTGAGTATATTCACTAAGTAGATTAATACATTTAGAACAACTTACAGAAATAATTGAGAAAAGCTTTTTTTCTTTTTTTTTTTTTTTTTAGCCATTCCTAGTTATTTCCAAAGAATTATTATTATCTGTGGTTATTCAATGTATAAGATTACATATTATAATTCCCAAAGTAACTACTAAAATAATTATGCAAAGTGGTACTGCTAAAATCCCAATGGAGAAATTAAAATAGAAATTTAAAGGTACAGGGCTGGCCCGGTGGCTCAGGCGGTTAGAGCTCCATGCTCCTAACTCCGAAGGCTGCCGGTTCGATTCCCACATGGGCCAGTGGGCTCTCAACCACAAGGTTGCCAGTTCAATTCCTTGAAATGGTGGGCAGCGCCCCCTGCAACTAAGATTGAACATGGCACCTTGAGCTGAGCTGCCTCCCAGATGGCTCAGTTGGTTGGAGCGCATCCTCTCAACCAGGTTGCCAGTTCGATTCCTCGACTCCTGCAAGGGATGGTGGGCTGTGCCCCCTACAACTAGAAAACGGCAACTGGACCAGGAGCTGAGCTGCGCCCTCCACAACCAAGACTGAAAGGACAACAACTTGAAGCTGAACGGCACCCTCCACAACTAAGATTGAAAGGACAACAACTTGATTTGGAAAAAAGGCCTGCAAGTACACACTGTTCCCCAATAAAGTCCTATACCCCTTCCCCAATAATAATAATAAAAAAATACTCAAAAAAAAATTTAAAGGTACATATCATAAAAGCCCAAACCATAAAAAAACTGATAAATTAGACTTCAACAAAAAATACAAATTTCTGTTCTTCAAAATACAGTATTAAGAAAATGAAAATACAGTTCATGGTTGGGAGAAAACCAAACATATACCTGATGAAGAACTAGTATCCAAAATATATAAAGAACTCTCAAAACTCAACAATAAGAAAACAATCTAATTTAAAATGAGCAAAATACTTAAACAGACACTTCAGAGAAGATACATGGATGGCAAAATAAGCACACGAAAAGATGGTCAACATTGCCATTAGAAAAATGTAAATTACAACCACAATGCCTAAAGTGAAAATTTTGAAGAACTGACACCACCAGTGCTGGTGAAACTTTGAAACAATTAGAATTCTCATACCTTGCTGGTGGGAATACAAAATAGATAGTATGTCACTTTGGAAAACAGTTTAGCGATTTCTTATAAAGTTAAACAGAAATTTACCATATGAACCAGCAATATCACTCCTATATGTTTACTCAAAAGAAATGAAAACCTATGTATGTGGATATTTATATTAATACCAACTTTTAATAATTTCCCCAAGCTGGAAGCAACCCAAGTGTCTGTCAACTGGTGCATGGATACATCCATAAAATGGAACATTACTTAGTAAACAAAAGGAGTGAACAGCTGATACAGGAATCTCAAATGCATTATTCTAAGTGAAAGATGCCATATGGTGTGATTCCACTTATGTAACAGTGAAGAAAGGGGAAAAAATGTAGAGATAGAAAACAGATGAGTGGTTACAGGAGATTTGAGTCCTGGGGTCTTGAAGAAATTTTGGGGAGTAATGGAAATGTTCTAAATCTTGATAGTGTTGGTGGTTACATAATTATATACTTTTAAAATTCATGGAACTGTTCACCACAAAAGGATATGTATGTTACATATTAATAAACATTTTTTTACAATTATTTTTTTTAAATAAAAAATTCCCACAAAGAAAACTCCAGGCCCAGATTATTTCAATGGCAAATTCTATTGAATTTTTAATTCTATTGAACATTGGGTGACACCCATGTACAATTATTTCAGAAAATAAAAGTGGGGGAGCCATTTCTCAAATCATTTATGAAGCAAGCATAGCCTGAAACCAAAGCATAACAAAGAAATTACAAAAACAGAAAGTTACTGATCAGTATCCCTTGTTAATATAGACATGAAAGTATTTAATAAAATAACAAATCAATCCAGCAGTATGTAAAAATACTCAGGAATGTACAAATCAACTGATAAGACCAGAATTGCATATAGCAAGGTCAGAATACAAAGTCAATATACAAGAAATATTTTTCTATGTACAAGCATCAAACAATTGTGAAAGAATTTTTATAAAATGCCTTTTACACTATTACAAAAATGAGGTACTTAAGAATACGCAAAAGACCTCCATACCAAACTCACAAAATATTGCGTAGAGAAAATTTTAAAGCCCTCAGATAAAAAGAGATATAATAGTCATTGATTGGAAGATTATTTTTAGGTTGTCGTTTTTCTCCAAAATAATATATAGATTAAATGCAATCTCAGTCAAAATCCCAGCAGGTTATTATTCTAAAAATCTACAAGCTGATTCTAAAATTTATATGGAAAAGCAAACAATTTTGAATAGTCACAATTTTGAAAAAGAATCACACTACTTGATTTCAAGACTACAGAGCTGCAGTAAGTAAGGCAGTGTGGTATTGGCAGAAATATAGGTGCATACATCAGTGGAACAAAACATTTCAAAAATACACCCACATCTTTAAGGTTAATTGATCTTTGACAAAGGTGCCAAAATACTTGAATGGGGAAAGAGAAGTATTTTCAACATATAATGCTGGAATAACTGGACTAGCTCATATGGGAGGAAAAAATAAACCTGGACCCCTCCTCACATCATGCAAAAACTGGATTTATGAGATGAATCATAAATCTAAATGTAAAAACAAAATTATAAAGCTTCTAGAGGAAAATATAGAAGAATACTGTGTGACATGATGGTAGGCAAAGGTGCTTAGACAAAATTAAAATGCAACAACTATTTAAAAATTGCTAAATTATACAGTATAACAATTAAAGACTGCTCATCAAAGGACATCATTAAGAAAATATACAGGCAAACCACAGACAGAAATGTATTTCTGATAAATGATTTGTTTTCAGAATATTTAAAATACTTCTACAATTCAATCACAAAACCTCAAATAACCCAATTTTAAAAATGGAAGTCAGCAAGTAATATTTTCAGCAGAAAGCTAGAATGTCCCCACTGCTACTTGGGAGCACATTATTGTTGGAGGATTAAAAGGTAACCATCTCTGCTGTTGAGGTTTCTCAAGGATTTTCCCAGGACAAGACTTACAGAATGCACTTTTGAAGGGAGAGGGTAAAGGTCTGCTATTTATTCTATTTAGTTTAAACAATTGGATAACATTTTATGCACCTAGAGTACTAAAGAGCTCCCCACATACTAGGACCTAACCATCAATTGTTTTTTTTTGGGGGGTGCTTTTGGTTTGGAGATGGGGGTTGTTGATTTTCTTTCTAGGATAAAAGCTCAGTGGCTCTGTTACAGAGCTCACAATTGATGAATAGCACTAAGAAAGAGAATCATTTGCCCATTAAACCCAAAAATAGACAAAGAAATACCCATGTGAATTGTTCTCAATTTTTTTCCTTCTCTGAAACTACTCGCTTTATCATACAAAATATGTGCCTGGAAATTTAGGTAATATTTTTTAAAATGTTTTTTCTTCCAGTTACTTAGATGATTTTATTAATGGGTTAAAACATGTGGTCCATTACAAAACTATGTGACTCATGGATGGGGTCCTGTCTAATTTAGAAGTCTAAGATGGAACATTTTCTCATTCTTTTTGTATCAAAAAGACATTTTAAAGTATAATTTGACTCACATAAGTCCTCAGGTTCATAATAGACATTTCAACCCAAATCCACTTTGCATTGTGAGTTGAATGACAGAAGAAGCTCCACCTTTCTCAAAAGGGAATAAAGAATTTATTAATAAATCCAGCTTCTAGGTCTGTCCACAGTGCAATGTATTCAGTAGAAGCTAAAGCAGTTGTGGTTGAGTTACAGGTCTTCCTCCTTCATAACTGGCCTGACATTTTGACATTCCTTGTATTTGTTTCTTGTGGCTGAGGCAACAAATTACTTAAAAGTGGGTGGCTTAAAACAAGAGACATTTATTGTCTCTCAGTTCTGGAAGGCAGAAGTCTGAAATCAGTATCACTGATTTCAAGGTACGTGCAGGGCTGCACTCCCTTTCCAGTTTCTCATGGTTGCCCACATTCCTGGTTTATGGCTTCAAATCCAGAACAATTTAAATAGAAAGGTGTGTGTGTGGTCATAAAAGTGACACACTCCCCCCAATCTCCATTGGTTTGTGAGCAAAGTAGAAATGCACCAAGGCTCAAATTTCAAAAGGACACTGTCAGAATTAAGCTCAAATTTTACCTAAGAGTTATTAATTCCATAAACATCTGTGAATGCTTGCCTACTCTATGCCAGGCTGTATGCCAAGCTCTGAAGAATCAATGATAAAAAAGACGAGGCACCTACTTCAGGGAGCTCATCTTGTAAAAAACAAGACCCGTGGAAGCAAATGGAATCATCCTAAGGCAACAGGTAAGAGCTGTTGAAGTGACTAAGTGGTTTCTTTTTCTCCGAACAAGTGACATTTGAGGTGGGCCTAGAAGGACAGGGAGAAGTTCTGAGGGCACAGCAAGCTAGAGAAGGCATTCCAGGCAGAAGCAACAGCAAGCTCAAAGGCACTGGGGTATAAGAGTGGGTGGTGTTCATTGAAGAGGTAAAATGAGTGCAATGGTAGGAGTGGGTCAGATGGGTCATACTGAGGACTCTTACATTGTAGTCAAGAGTTTAGACTTCATCTTATGGACATCAAGTAGCCACTGGAGGCCATGTGATGCTAGTAAGCTCTTCCTCATCCGTATGACCTTGTTTATCTGTTGTCTCTGCTCCAGAGTCAGTTATAAGGCCTAAGGTGTTGCCGACCACCTCAGGCTCTCTGCAATGAAAGCAGACTGCCTGCTGAAAAGCTGTTCGAAAGCCCTAAGGAATGACTGAGCCTTTTATATTTTCGGAAAAATCTTTTACTCCTTTATTATGGCTTTGGAGATACCAGGATGGCCTGAGCAGACACTAGATTGGTAACCGGGTTCTCCAACCCAGGTTGAGGGAGTTCGGTTTGTATCTCAGTCACAGTGTGAAGCTGGATGTACCTTTTCTCGCTCGGTTTCTGTGAGCTGTCTTCACATCAGGCAGGATTCTCATGATTTTTACTTTTTGTTGCCTCTCCTCCTTCATCTTGGTTGCAGGAGAAATAGCTTGAATTTAGGGCAGAACTGAAAGACACGTGCTGGCTGTCCTTCTCTGAAGTCGCACCAGGGGAGGGACCATGGGAGAAAGGACAGCTGAGTCCCAGCTGATGATGAGGAAGACCTGACCTGGGCTTGCGAGCAAACGCTCTCCAGGAAGGACGGCCACCCCACTTAGACCGTGTTATTTTTCCTTTACAGGCCTCTGGCTTCTAGCATTGGCTCACACACTGGCCCTAACAGGTAAAACAGCTATAGCACGTTTTAAATAGAAGATCTTTTTTTCCTCTTTAATATACCCCTTTAACATTTTTAAAACAAAACTGAGGATAGCAAAGAATAAAACGTTTCTCCACAGTGAATTCTAAGGGTCAACTCTACACAATCAGATTACTAACACTGTATTAATACTGCCGACAGGGACAAATGGTAACCATATGGTGGAGGTGTTCGAGTTTGATACATATATCAACCAACTTTGTCTTGACTCTGAGCCCATATCTGAATGGAAGATTGGGGGAGAAATTCAATTTCAGTGGTTTCTGGGCCTTCCCTCACCTCCCAGGGTCCCACAGGATCTGGAAGCTTTATGTGGCCCCAGGACATGCAGAGTCAGCGTCTCTCCCGTCCATTGTGGTGACTGTGGTGCTGTGACTCACAGCTCTTTGCTTCTGTATGTGGGAAGAGGCTTATCTCTGTTCTCCCCTCTTCTCTTTACTCTGCTTTCAAACTGATCTGCCACAAACAGCAGTTATGATGGCTATGAGCAAAAGGTACCTAGCTTACTCCATTAATCACGGGGACAACCCTTCCATTATTTTTTGAAGTTCTCGTCCTCGTTGAGGAAGCAGCCTAAAACAGTAATTTTCCCTTTCCCTTCCTCAGACCAGAGGGAAGAAAAAGGAGATGAAATTCTTGTCCCTGTTCGTAATACAGCTAAATAGCAATATCAGCTCTGTCTTTTTCTTTTTTTCCCAAATAGAGGAAGGATTTGAAAAGGTTATGTAGTCCAACAGTGAAAGTTTTAAAATTTTCTGTCTGCCTCCCACAATATCCTTTTCATTTAGCGTCCTTTCCTCACCTTTACCATTATGTTTGAACTTATAATTAAGTTTGAAATTTAATCAACACGTATTTATTGGATTTCTTTTTTATATGTAGCTCTGTGCTGAATACTCTATTTTTCTCTCAATTTCTAGTCAAGAAATGCCAGCAAAGACCTTCATTCAGATGCTTCTGGGTTTGAAAGGGCCTTTTTGCCTAGAATATCTCAACGGCTACTTTTGGAAATGCTCTATTTAATAAAGAGGCTGAACAGGATAATTTACACCAGAAATTAAGGATTTGGTAACCTGAACTACCCTGGGTTTTTTTTCCCCCTGCCTTTTGATTTTCCCCCTCCCTTATCAACCAAATAGTTGCAAAATATCTACTTAGTGCTGTGTTCATACATTCTGAAGAAAACATCATCATCAGCTTTCTCAATAGTACATTCTGCACTTCAAAACAAAGATTTAAGATTAAAAAACAATAAAAGGAATTAAAAACAATTTTTTTTAAAATATATAATTTATTTTAACAATCAGGGAAACTCCTGTCTTTGTGAACAAGATGGTAAAACATATGCTGCCTTTAGTCTATGGCTCCTTTGAGAAACTAAATATTTCTTAAGCGGAGAGCTCTTAAAAGGGAAAACAAATGAGTAATGCTTTTATACAAATGGAATGACAGTTAAAATGTATTAATAGATAAATGGCTATGAAAATCTATCCTAATTTTTTCAGACTTTTCCATTTGAAAAGTGCATTGTCTGTGTATTGGGCTCAGTGCTTGGCACTGGGAATGTAAGGGTGAGCGTTGTTTAAGGAGTTTACAGAGTAGTGACTTTGCTAAAATCCCATTAACAATTTAATACTTCAACATTGTTGCGTGCTTTAACTTCAAAGTCCTGGGGTTTTAAGGAGAGGTGATGTAATGTGATGCCAGGATATTCACTTACTCACTTAACCGCTGACATTTGAACAGCCTCCAATCTCTCACATTAAAAACAGTGATGACACCACCTTCCCCTGCCTCCATTTCCCCCTCCAGGTACCGCCTTCTCCCTCCTCTGACCCCTGTCTTCACAGCTGAACTTCTCAAGAGCTTGTAGTCACTATCTCTCTTTCCTCACCATCCACTCACTTCTCATCTGACTTTCATGTCCATCTACCAAAACATCTCTAACACTCCATGGACCGTTTTCAGCCCTCATTTTATTCAGTTTGTTCCTTCTTGAAATACTTTCTTTTCTTGCTTCCATACTCTCTGGTTTTCCCCCTATCTCCGCAGTCTTTTTTGTATAGATTCCTTTACATGGCTGGTACACATTAAAATTTCTCAAAGCTCAAGTCCTAGGAAACCTTTTCTTTTCATTTTCTAATCTTTACTGAGGTAATCTCATCCGCTTATATGCCAACAACTCCCATATTTACATTTCCTTCTCAGACCTCCCCTCTAAGCTCCAGAACTGTGCATCCAATTGTGTGTCTTCATCCCCATTTGGAGATCTCAAAGTCTTCTCAAACTCAACATATCCCAAATGAAACTCATGACCTTCATCCCTCCATGCCAGTGTTTGATATCTCAGCGAAAAGTGCTGTAGTGTCCACTCAAGCATCATCCTGAGACCTAGGGATTGGTTTCGAAACTATTCCTCTTAGCTCTGCCTTCCATAGTATACAGTACATTCCAGTATCTTCTAAATAGCTGAGATCAACCCACATCTCTGCATCTGTGATAATGCCCTAATCCAACTTAACATTCTGTCCTGCCTGGACATCTGTAGTAAACACCGAACTGGTCGTCCTCATCCCTCCTCTCTATCTCAATCACCCTTCCCCACTGCAACCTGGGAAGTTTGATCAAACTTTTACAAATGAAAGTCTGACCAAACTTCTTGGATGCTTAAAACCTTTCAATTACTTAGCATTGCTTGCAGCAGAAGGATCGTAATCTGACTACCTCTCCAGCCAGGTCTGGAATCCGGCTCCTTGTTGCTCTCTCTACTCCTCGCCTACCAACTTACTTGCAGTTCTTGCATGTGCCATGTTGCTTTCAGCCTCAGGGTTAGTTAGCACAGTTGTTCACCTCATTTGAAACTCTTCTGCCTCTGTCCTCCCTAGGTTGCCTACGTAACTCCTACTACCAGATATAAGGTCACTTCTTCACAGAAGCTGTCCCTGATCCCTGAGACTAAACCAAATCTCCGTGTTCTACACTCTCGTACCACCCAGTTTTTCTTTGTAGAAATTATCATCACTTTTATTTATACATTTTATTGTATAATGATTTGATTAACATCTGTCTTGCTCACTCATATGTTAGTTCAATGAGGACAGTACCTATATTTATTATTCTTATCATTTAACTTTAAAGCCTAGTGCAGTGCCTGGCATTTAGTAGGCACTCAGTAAGAGTTTGTTGCATGAATGAACAAAGGAATGAACAAATGAAGGTCATAGAGACTTGCGCAAGGTCAAGATGGAAGGCTGAGACCATAGCCAGAAATTCTAATTTCCAGTCCAGATTACTAGCCTACTCAAGCCAGAAATTCTAATTTCCAGTACAGATTACTAGCCTACTCAACAAAGAGCTCGTCTGAATTATTGGAATCAAAACAACTCTCAACCCTACCATTTTCTATGATGGCATTTATTCAGCGAGGGGATGCAATAGGTCTAGTTATTGTTCTGTTTTCCACGAAACATGTGCTATATTACAGCTCTATTTGGAAGGGATATTATGATAAACCATGCCACTGTTTAAAACTTGGAAAGATTCCTGAGGTTCTCAGAAGAAATATAAGGGGTAGGTCATAAAAAGAGCAATTTTGTCTCTTGCAATAGAATTTCCTGTTCAAAAAATGCTGTTAATTTCAGAAGATGACATCTCCAAAAATAATTCTATTAGATGGTATAATCATCTTCATAGTCCCAGCTGCTGTGTATACACCTCTTAAAAGTAAAAAAATGAAAAAGCCTCTTTGCTGTGTGGAAGTGCCTTGTGTGTTTTGTAAAATCCACATAAAATGTTCAGTGGTTGCTATATTTATAAGACAAATTGGTTACCCCTGAAGGAGCTTGAAGATGTGGTTCTCAAGGGTCTTTGTGCTGCAGATGAAAATGGAAGCATTATTTTTGAACTCCTTCTGCTCATGTCAGTGACTCCCACCTGCAGCCAATCCACTGGTTATAAGAAACCATGAATTCCCATGTACTGCAGGATAACAACCAGGGCCAGCCCAACCCAAATTCCCGGTAAGTTTTGCTAGCCCTTAATATGTGTTTTGCTTCCATTTCACACCTTGGGGTGGGAGACAATCTTTACTTATGCTGGTGTGGTGTGCGTCTGTCTCAGACGTGTGTGTAAGGTGCATTTCTCAGTTTGGGTCTCTCTCTCTCTCTCTCTCTCTCTCTCTCTCTCTCTCTCTCTCTCTTTCTGTTGAGACTCCTATCTTAACACTTATCAGTAATTTAAGATTGGTTTTGGGTGTTTTGTTTGTTTGTTTGTTTAAGAATTTCACTTTCTTTGAAGATAACAAAGTGTATTTTTTCAAAGATAAAAAGGCATACTCAAACTTTGTAGGTTGTATTCATAATTACTTTGCTTATCAGTGTATAATGAATGTTCTCATCATCATGGAATCCTTTAAGCTAATCAATTGGATTTTGGAAATCTCATGTGCAAATGAATCGGGAAAAAAGGAAGGCTGCAAAATTCAGGTGAACCAATATATTATTTCTTCTTTCTTGTCTTCCTTTAAAGATGCTTCCTGTTTCTCTTTTCTGCTTTCTCTCGCCTCTCTCTCTCTCTCTCTCTCTCTCTCTCTCTCTGTCCAGGACATTTCCTCATCCTTCCTTTCACTCAGCTTCATTCCACCATGCCCAAAGCATTCCTGCTGCTGTGTGTTGCCCTGGTGCTACTTGGGCCTGTGCACGGAGCCATGAGAAACACAGAGAAATGGAAGCCACTCAGCAACCCCAGAAACCGAGATCTGGTGAGAACTTTCATTGGGACATGCTGGGCTACAGGGTGAAATCAGCATCTCTGGATGTATGTGCACTGTATTCTGCTAGAGCACAGTGCAGAGGAGGCTATCAAGGGCTGAGAAGATTCCGCCAGCAGGATCAGATGAGAGTTTTGTTAGCTGGCATCCTATTGTTCCTCTGGCCAATTTACTTTGTTTCTGTATGGAGAAACAAATTTATATTTAGAAATCATCTTATACACACATAGCACATTACATTTGTAAATGATCGTGTATACACATTGACTTTATAACCTTGATTTTTAGCATGTATACAAAATCAAAAGTGTGCCAGGGAATTGCGTTTTGCACAGCTTAGATTGAACTGATAATAAAACAGATTCTCAGATAAGCAACACTTGCAAAGCACAATTGCAAAAAAATGAAAGTTGACCTGAATTCTTATCAATTTACTAGGCATTATTTTCAACAGAAAGTTATCTAAGAAATAGAATTGAAAATATCTGTAAAAATACTCTTTTTAAAAAATATGCCAAATACAATAAAACTGCTGGCACTGCTATTTCAAAATACAGTTTCCCCAAGGGAAATGATGTGAAATATTAACAATAGAGGATTAAAACAATCAAATAGCCCTTTGCTCAGCTTCTATGTATTTATTTCCTAAAGGAAAGCAAAAAAACTCATGTCTGGAAAAAAACTATTTCAGAAGACAATGACTGGGGTCTTATTTTCAGTCAGAGAAGAGGTGCCAAGCTCTGATCACTGTGGACTTCAATTTCATCTCTGACATTGCTACTCAGGCGTGGTTTACAACGAACCCTCTGACAGTGGTGCTGCTAAATAATTGATATTCCTCTCTCGATTTCCACCATGAATGGTGAATTATCATCTTGTTTAGGGTTGAAATGTCAGACACAAGGCAGGCTGGAGGACAGCAGAGGGGGAGGAAAAGCAGCCAAAGCTGGGCTTCTATGTCTGAGGTTTTCAACTCTTGCCTCCTAGATAAGCCCTAAAGTCAATTCAGTGGGGAAAACAAAGGGGACATTTTTTGGTGTTTAATTCATATATGGTAACTGAATGTTTTCTTTCTCTCTTCAGTTTTTCAGAACCCTTCAGGCATATTTTAAGGAAAGAGGTCTTGATCTTGAAAGGTTTCCAAATATATTTTCCATGAATGAGAATCCCAGACCTCTCTCTTTCCAATCAGAACTTATTGCTTCTGCATTTGCAGGTTATGAAGAGCAGAAAAACTCCTTTCCCAATTACCTGAAAGGCTGAATGTTTCTTCTGAGAGCAGGTAAAAGTTACTTCTTTATTCCCAGGATCTGTCCAAACATACAACTCAGTCATAAAGAGATTTTGAAAGTATTTATTTGAAAAATGATATTAGTTTCTTATAGAAGTAAGTGCTTAGTTCAGAAGATATTCATCATCGGTAAAATTTGGATATGGTTCAGGTATTTCATGATCTGGTTTTAAAAAGAAATGACAGTTATGAATTTTGAAGCATAGATTTCGAGGAAGAAATATATTAAAATAGAATTATCCCTCTTAATATGATTATTAAATGTAATAGAATGCCACACACTTTTATCTATACGCTTTTTTCAGGTGAGGTCATATAGCCAAGTTAAGTGGAAAATCATATAAAAAGAAATTATGTCAAATTGTGCAGTTGCATTAAATAGAAAGTAAAGTTAAAAGAATGGTTTTTTTTAGGAGAAAGCAGCAAGCATAGTTTGAGCTTGAACTTCCTCATCTAGAGGAAAAAAATGATAAAATATTAGTAAAAATGGATTTGTCTCACAGGAAAAATTTTTTAATTTGTTTATATTTAAGATAGGAGTTTTATTATTCTTATTACTTTAGCACTCCTATCAAATAAATACCTACCATTAAAAAAATAAACAGATATGGGGTATTCCAAGAAAATACATTCTAATTCTAATCTATTGGGTTTTTGTTCAGCTGAATAATGCAGGGAACTGAATCAAAATTAAAAGCTATTCCCATTCGTCCACAAGGTAGGAATAATATTGTGAGGAAGCATACTGCTGTTACACTTTATTGTGCATATGAAAGGAGTTTGATTGTCAGTTCTTTCAAATGTGATGATTTAAAAAAATAATGATGTTATTCTAAAAAGAAGATGAAACATACCTGTGGCATATGCATTGTTCTACAATAAGAAAAAAAAAGAGTGAACAGAAAGATGTTAATGAAGGGTTCCCTTGACTGCTTTTTACACTTAGGCCCTAGTTTATCAGACACTAAAACAGAGAATAGCTATTAATACCACAGTACCTACTTTGGTATGAAGTAGTATTGCATAATGCTTGTAAGCCTAGTTTCATCTATAAATTGCAGATACTAATCTCCAACTCATAGAAAAGATCAGACAAAATATCAAATATATACTTTCATGTGAGTGTGGAATGAGGTCATGTTTAAGGGCAGGGAACAGAAAAAGCACCAGGTTGGTGATATTGTATTATAAGGGGAATTACTCAGCTTTGTGAAAGAAGTGAAGCTTCTGATTTGGAGAATATTTCATATTTATAACCTCTCCTTCTCTAATATCTCTGATTAGAAAATGAAGACAAAAAGATTTTTCATTGAAGGATGCTGATCTTTGTATTAATTGTACAGTCTTCAATTTCTATGTTATATATGATATTTTCTCCTTTTTTCAGATGTCTTTTTAAAACTACAGATGAAGCTTCTTATTAGAAAAATTCAATCATGGTCATGGCTAAACATTTTTCCTCTCCACTTTCGTCAATTTGTAATGAATTTATTCTACATTTCCAAGTTTATATATAAAATGCTTGCCTTTGGGATTTATGCAACTTATGTGTATGTTTTTGGTGTTTCTTCCACTTTATAACCATAAGTATCCATGTAGAGCACTGCATATATTTGCAAGAGTTACAAAAAATACCATAAAGTCAGAAGAAATGATGATCCTCTAAATCACATGTTTCCTTTAAGCTTATCTTACATGTGTTTATTACTTTTCATTAATATTTTTATTTGAAAGGGACATGGTTTGTTTTTACTTTAGTCCATTATATGTAATAGGGACTTGGGTTTAAAATTTGTCTTTTTTCTAGAAAAAAGATGCATTTGCACTTTCAGCATATGCTATTGGAAGACTCCTAGTCATAGTTTCATACCAAGAAAGATAAGTGATAAATATCCATAATTAAGTTGAAATAGAAAGCAAAGAAACATGGGATTCTAGGAGTTGCTAGGGTCTCTGGGAAATGTTCTCTGCCACTATGTTCAGAGGTGGACATTGTGCTACGCCAAAATACCCTAGCCACGTCTCAGCTCTGGTACACAGCCTCCTCAAGAAGGGAGAGTAGAAACTGGTATGAATTACAGCCTACCTTCTCCCTTCCCTCCCTGCTGGGGCTGACTTGTTCTGATTCTCACATTCTCATTTGGAATCACTACTCTTCCTGTATCTTTATGGAGAACTGCACCATTTTCTCTGTGATTCCTGCAAAAGGAACACTGTACTAGAAAGAAACTTCTGTGTCCTAATAACACTAGTCTGTACATTCCTGATTAGTTTTCTGTGGCTTTCTTATGGATGATTGATATTGAATATCAAGTGTAACAACATGCAAGAACAAATTCTATGTGTGGTTTAATATGTTCTGTTATAATTAGTTGCATATGTGTCTGTTTTCACTGGACAGTTGTGAGGTCTTTGTAAACCATTTTTATTTCTCCAGCACTTAACACAATGCCTAGCATATAGCAAATGTTCAATAAATACTTGTTGAATTGAAGCAAATGTGTGCTATTCTGCTATTATTCACACAGCAATGGAAGCTGATTCTAGTTAATGTCAAGAATATTTTTTTTACCATTTGAAATATATAAGGAATTATTGATGAGCTATTCCTCATAAAAATATAACCTATTCAGATAAATGGTAGAGAAATAGGGAGTGCTTCGCCATGGTCCAGTTCTGCTCACTGTATGTGACCATTTAGCACACCTGCTCCTCATACACTATATATTAGTAGTTTTCCCACCCCTGACCTATTATTTTAATAACCAAACCTCCCTTCACACATTTCTAAAAGCCCACTGGGGAATTGATTTTGCTCTTAGCTGAGAACTATTGATAGGAAAATAGCAAAGTATAGTGTTTCCTCTAGAAATAAATGTTCTGCAGGTGATCTAGGCTCTCAAGGGATCCATGGGTGCTTCTCTACATAGGTCCTTGGTAGCCTTGTGGAGGGGAGAAAAAGGGAGTTCTATGGAAAGTAATCTCACAGGATGATCAGATCACAAATTTCTAACTGGGCAGGTCATGGTAGATAGTCACACCCCAGGCATATAACTTTTCAGTGAAAGGTTTATCTTTGCCTTAAGCAAGCCCTGGCCAATGTTTCTGTGCATCTAGGTTAAACAGCTGTGAAATAAGCCTTAACCACCCTCAAGAGAGCACATAATTTTGTTAACTATCCTGTAATCCAATCCCCACTTTGCTTTCTCCCACCTCTATGTAATCTTCCTTACCTTCCCTCCTTAATTTCAAATGCATAAAGGAAGCTGCAAAGCTGTTATTTTCTAGAGTGTTTGAGATCTTGCTCACTGGCATATGTGGTCAATTTGGCTCAAATAAACTCATAAAAATTCTCTACAGGTTTGGGCATTTCTTACGTTGACAGCCTCTCAACACTGACGTTCTTCTTTGATGAGCACCACATTCCCCATGCCTACGACATGGCCTATTGTCCCCTATCCCAGATATAGGGTGGTAAAGAACTGTTAAGGGTATGAGGTTTTACTCTACTTGTAAGCTACATGTTATCCTGCTGTAGTTTCTCAGATCCTGGCAGACACGTGAGACTCCTGGGTCTGAAGCAAGGGACTTGATTACTCATGGTGCAGTAGGAAGCACGAGTTTTACATTCGCCTTGGTTCTCCTTATCCCCCAAGTATCATGGGGCCATATGGAGGTGGGTCCTGGTGTATACTGTGCACAAGTGGGTTTGTACCACAGCGGAGGAACCCCAAACATAGGAAATACCCACTCTTATTAGAGGTTTACTAGCAAACAAGCTCAACATTTGCCCCAGAGAGAAACATTATCTTTATTATATTAGTCAGGCAACAAATCTTCTCTCTAGCCCAGAGGGAGACAATATCTCTATCTTTCAAGGCTGTTTGTTCTACAGACATCCTTGAAAAGACAGTCCTGGATGAAAGCTGTCATAAGCCTTTATAGAAAAGTGAGAGAACCATCAAAAACTGGTCTCCCCAGAAGCGTCACACCCCATTCTGGCTTCTCCCTTTGACAAGGAAAACAGGATGGACTCATCTCCTCCTTCTGTACTCTTAATTCTGTCATCATGGCACAAATTCAATGTTATGCTTTCTCAAGACATTCCATTTTGATTCTCAAAAATGAGTCTGCAAGTCTAAAGAGTTTCTTCTTGCTATTTTCATTACTGTCATAACAATTCCACTACATCTCAATGTAATATGGATGTCTCTGACTCACCAGGGGACAAATCTCTTACAGGGAAGTAGAGAAAAGAAAAACAGAAAGATTGCAATTTCAAGTTCTGTTGCTCCATTCTGAGCTGTAAAATAACTTTCATGTCATAAAGATAACTGATAGCAGAAAAACTAACTCTCCATCCCTTGCTCCCCACTCCTTATTCTCTACATGAATCTATATCTTCACAATTGTTATTCCTATATTCCAGACAGCCAACAATAAACAAGACAGCCTAAGCCAGCTGGATCTTAGGAGAGCATTCTCCTTCCTTTGATTACCTTCTTTTAGCAGAGTTAGGCCTAGAGACCTTTGACTTCCTCTTAAATGCAGTTCCCTGACTGCCTGGAGAAATTCAGGGAAGCATTTCCCTATGAGTGATTTCTGTGGATTACCTCAACCCAACCCACTTTGCTTGCCCCCGTGTTTTATACCCAGCTAGAGCCCTGAGGATCTTTTATGATGAGAAAGGGGATGATTTCTAGCTATGAAATATTTTTTTTTCTGACCTGGTAGTCCCCCTCTTATAGGTCCTGGCCCCTCCTCATTTGCCATTCTATTGTTGCTTATTCTCATCTGTATTGTCATAAAGAGGCACCAATGGCCAGGTGATAGGCTCCCTGTAACTTGTCTCTATAACCTTAGTTGTATGCTGAGCTGCCCTGCCCATACCTCAACTCAGGTAGCACTGTTCTCAAGGTGTTGATAGCTAGTGTCTCTAGAGTAGGACAGCAGAGCAATAGTTATAAGACAAGGTAAAATACAAACCACAGGAGCATGTAGGAGGTGAAGAATAGTTTCATTGAGGGGAGGCAGTATATCATATTAATTCCAAGCATGGGATTTGGAGACAGTAAGGCCAGGGTTCAAATCCTGGCTCTATTACTGGTTAGATATGGTACTTTGACGTTAGGAATAACAGCATCCATTTTTAAGAATTATTTTGCATTACGTATGCAATATGCGTAAGAACTGGCCTGTAGTATACGGGCAAGTGTGTGGTGATCATATTAAGCATTTGACTGTTAAGAAAAGAAGAAACCTTGGGTGGGAGTTAGGGGTGGAACATAAAATCCAGATAAATTTATTTACAGATTGAGAAGGAGGCTGAGGAAAGGGAGTGTTTGAGGATTTGTGGAAGAAGAGAAAAGTGATGGTGCCATTCATTGGAGGAGATGAGATTTAGACCGTAAACTGGAGGAGGACTTGAGCTTTCTGTGCTAGGGGAGAACTGGAAAGTGGAACATGCACCTAACAGAGCAACTGGTTTAGTTAAAAAAACACACAAATCACTACAGCCAACATCAAATTGATTTACACAAACATTCAGAAAAGGAAATGGGTTGGGAGTGAAAATCTTAACGGAGGGTTGAGGGAAATGATCTAAATTAAGGAAACTCTCTTTAAGGCACATTTTGTTTTTCATCTTCCCAGTAGTAAAACGCGAGAGCCGGGCGCAAGGAGGCTCCGCCCCAAGGGTACCGCCCACTCCACACGGAAGGAGGCGGGGCAGGCGCTCCTGCGGAACCCGAGCGCTGCAGCTGCGGCGCAGGCCGGGCCGGTTTCACCGGAGGACGCCGCGTCTTTGCTCTCGGCTCCCCGGTGCGGGTTTGAGTCTGAGAGGCGCTACTTTTTCACTGTCTGGGCTCCTGGGGCTACATATCCGGACCCCGTAGACATGTCAGGATTCAGCCCGGAGCTCATCGACTATCTGGAAGGGAAGATCTCCTTTGAGGAGTTCGAAAGGCGGAGAGAAGAGAGAAAAACCCGCGAGAAGAAAGTGAGGAGATGCTAGGCCCGGATGCCCCTCACTTTTTCACCCTCATACGCTTAGAAAAATGTGGGGGACCCACCTGCTTCTTCCCCTTGTTACCGAAACTCCAGTTCTTATCTGTCATGCCTGTGCCAGGCTCCTCTTTAAAACATTTCCCCCACCAAAAAGCTTTTGTCTTGGTTGTAACCTCTTCTCTTTTTTCTTTTGCCAAATTTACTAATTTTTACTTGCAAGTAGCTTAACGCTGATAGGTTAAAGGGGGAAGTGAGTGTGTGTGTGTGTGTGTGGCGTGGGGTGTCGAATTTGGAGTTAAGAGTATCTGGTTCTAGCCTTAGCTTGGCCACTAAGTCTTTTTGTGACTTTGGGTGGGCAACTCACCTCTCTTCTTTAGTTCTCAGTTTCTCTAGCTAAACTGAGGGATTTGAGCTCCCTTTTTTGAGGAGTCTCCCAATGGTGTGATGTAATCTTCCACAAAATAAGTGAATTTTCTTGTCTGATAACAAAATCTTCACTCATACATATTTTTTTCATACTTATGAAGAAATATTAGAATTTTCCCTATATATACTCGCTTATTTGAAGTCTGATGGAAGATAAAATCGCACTTTTTGAAATTAATTGGTGGATTCTTTCCTAATTCATGCGACTAATAGTGCCTTATTTCTTTTCACTTAAAAAACTAGGATACAATGTGTAGGTTAATGAAATCCTCAAGATATTTTTTAGAAATGACTGAGTCTAAAGGACGAGACCTAAGTACACTGAAATGCTTCGACAATATTCACATTTAGATTCCACATACTAAATGTAGAAAGTCAAGTTTTATAGAAATAGGAAGAGAGGCAAATGCCCTATTCTCAACTGAAGAGAGCTAAATCTACATTAGTTTTTGGACTCATTTATCAATTTTCAATCACAGAGTCTTCAGGAAAAAGGAAAGTTATCAGCTGAAGAAAATCCAAATGACTCTGAAGTTCCATCATCATCAGGAATTGATTCTACCAAATCCCAGGAAAAAGATGCCAGTGAAGGTATGTTAAGATCATTTGTTACCTGCATTAAATTTTAAGAATAACTAATAATTTAGTGAAAATGTTATTTTTTCATTGCCGTGACATTCTGTTGTTGATTATCTGGTTTATTAGGAGCATAGTGCTTAGTATGCAATAGGTACTCAATACATACTTGTTGAGTTATTGAATATGGTGGTTGTTAGTCTTATGAGTTATTTTTGTGGAAAAATGTTTCAAATTGACATCAGTATTTGGGAACCTTTTTAGAGTTATTTTTTAAATTTCTTCTCTCAGTTGGTTACTAATTACTTCCAGACTATATTTCCGAAATTGTAATGAATTATATACTTCTATACAAAGTGGCTTCCAAAACACTGCTTTAGCTATAGGAGATGAGGCAGAAATGTAAGAGTGGAAGCCCAGTTGTCTGCACAGATAGGACCGCGCACACAACATAGGTATCTTGGTATGTTACCTCATTCCAGGATTCAGTCCTTAGCTCTGCCTGTCCAGGTATTAGATTTTGTTAGTGCATCCAGACTAATTAAACTCATCAGCACTTAACTGATGAATTAGTCTGGAGACATTAATTTCCAGTGATCTACGTACTATTTCTAATGATCAGAATACTATTAATAATTCATGTTATCCATTCCCCATATCAAATTTCCTGGGGTAATGAACTGTCAGTGAGAATGTAGCTTCCTATGTAGGGTCTGATTGAGAACTAAATTAAACTCTCTAGTCCTAGAAGGTAGAAAAGGCTGTTTTTCCCTCTTTAAGCAAATAAGTCTTTACACAGAGAAAACACACTAGTAGGGTGGACAGAAAACAAACAGGCTTCATTCCTGCCTCCTTGGACTAAGTTGGGAAGAAATGGCAAAGAGGAGAGAAAATTAGGGTTACTGTTTCTTACCTTGCCCTGCACATGGGGTGGGAAAGCTACTGAAATTGTTTTAAGAACCTGTGGGTCTTTCCTTATCTGCTCAGGTCCTTCCTTATTTGCTCTTCCATCATCAGGTCCTTGGAGGTGCAGCCAAAGGTGCCTGCTAGTCCTCTTGCTTAAAGCTGCCCCTGACAGGTGGCTGTGAGGCCCTCCCAAAAAAGGGGGTAAATTGAAGCTAATTATAGCTCATCATGAGAGCAGTCAGGCACAGAAGGAATGGACGGCCTCAGCTCAAATAATTCCATCAGACTGCTTAACATGTTGCGTACGGTGGGGTTTAAATCCCTCGTGAAGATTCTCGTGATCCGTACACAACGTGTTAAGATATAAAACTCCCAATTTCCCAGGATGAAATTGTTTCAGAACTTTATCAACACCCTTGGTGAGCATGGGCATATATTCAGAGCAGAAGAGATTAGTTTTGAACAGGCTTACGCAAAGTCAGTTAATCAGATTATATGGCCATTGGCGTCATTTTCCTCCTGTACATTGTTGAATAACACTACTAAATTTTTGCTCTTAAGCACCTTTCCTGAACACCATGTAAATAGGACCTTATTTTAATTACAATTTCAGTTCATTGTTGTTGATATAAAAACTATTGTACAATTAATTTTTGTTTATTGACACTGTATACAGGAACCTTGCTAAGTTCATGTATTCTGACAGTTTGTGTGTAGATTCTTTTGGATCTTCTATGTACATAATCATATCTGTGAATAATGATAGTTTTATTTGTTCCTTACCATCTTTATCCTTTTATTTCTATTCCCTTATTACATTAGCTAGGACCGCCAGTAAAATGTTGAAAGGAGTGGTGATAGCAGGCATACTTGTCTCATTCCCAGTAACTGAATAATTCACCATTAACTGTATTTATGGGGAAAAGAAATTATATTCCTTATCAAATTAAAGATATTCCGCTGCATTTCTGGTTGACTAAGAATTTTTGTTAGGAATGTGTTGGGTTTTATCAAATACTTCTCTGTGTTTGTTGAGATGGTCATATGATTTTTCCCCCCTTTTTTCCTGTGACTATAATAAATTATGTTGATTGATAGTGTTTTGTTTTACACATTTCTGTTCATATTTATTTTGGATGTTCAGAATTCTCGAAGATGATTCTTAAGACTTCATAATTTTAATTACTTATTTGTTGCTCAGAACATGTGGGTTTTTTTAAACTCTGTTCTTTCATAAACATATTGACTATCTCTTTTATCCAGCATCTTCGGGGTTTGAGGTTTTCCACATAAGTGAATAAGCTTAAGAATTTTTTAACACAAAGATGCATGTATTTTAAAAATTTTAACTAT
Source organism: Rhinolophus sinicus (assembly GCF_057876585.1). NCBI lineage: Eukaryota > Metazoa > Chordata > Mammalia > Chiroptera > Rhinolophidae > Rhinolophus > Rhinolophus sinicus. The sequence continues at coordinate 179,828,082 of NC_142517.1, read as the reverse complement.
TTTGTTAGAACTCTGTAAAATATGTTACATGTCTCTAAAAGAAAATTGGCTTCTAAACTTAACTTTTTTAGTCATGGAAGATTATCATTATGAACTAACAAAAATCATTGCACTGTAGTGGTGTCCTTAGACAGAAATGAAGTATATCGTTATTTTGTTACTGAAATAATAATAATACTATTTTAATATTAATAATATTAAGTTCTTACTACATGTTGGTCATTATTTTAAGTGCATATAAATAAAAACTTATCCTTAGAGTAGCACTATAACACAGACATTATTATTAACCCCTTTTTACAAATGAGGAAATTGAGGTACAGAAAACTACAATAATGTGCCCAAGGTCACACAGCTAGTGAGAGATGGAGAGGAACTTTGAAACCAGACAGCTTAGTTCTAGAGGCCTCACCTTTAACCACTATGCTGTACTACCTGGTTCTGGACCACTAGACTTATTTGATTCTTAGGTCTTCACCTTACAGTTTTCAATTTTTTTTCCTCTCTACTCTTAACTGTTTCTGTGTGTACTTCTGACTTCCTATTTAATTTTACCTGTATGTATATCTAGATGAGGATGTGTCAGTAATTCCTACAGAGTAAAATACATGGCTTTGTGAAAGCTTTCTTTTTTGGATTGTTTTTGGAAGTGTTCATTTGTTTCTTTTTTACTTTTGAGTTTGGTATTGCTGGGGTAGAAATTTATGTTCCAGAAAATACTGGGTTTTTTCTTTTCTTTCGACTACTGAGCATTCTAAATCTCCCCCTCCTCTCCCCCAATTTCAATGTGTCTTTCTTCAGGAGAAACGTCAGATGGAGTTAGTAAGTCAGTTCACAAAGTCTTTGCTTCCATGATTGGAGAGAATGAAGATGATGAGGAAGAAGAGGAAGAAGAGGAAGAGGAAGAAGAAACACCTGAGCAACCCACTGCAGGAGATGTGTTTGTATTGGAGATGGTCCTTAATCGTGAAACCAAGAAAATGATGAAAGTAAATTGTTACTTATTTTGGTATTAATAAAGAGAATGTAAAAATGTGACATTGAAAAAGAAATTGGGGGCAGCTGGTTAGCTCAGGTGGTTAGAGCGTGGTGCTCTTAACAACAAGGTTGCTGATTCGATCCCCACATGGGCCACTCTGAGCTGCACCCTCCACAACTAGATTGAAATAATTACTTAACTTGGAGCTGATGGGTCCTGGATAAACACACTTAAATAAATAAAAAAATACATCTTTAAATTATACATATATTTGGAAAGAATTCAAACTGTAAGAAAGGAAATACTATGAGACAACTGTTACTGGTTTCTTATGTCTCATTTTAGAGATTTTTTAAAACTGTAAAACCTTAATTATTGAGATGTACTATAGTTTTTCTATTAAAAGGTCCATATTGTAACTTGATATTTTTTAACGTACTTCATTCTTAGTAGATAAATTTGAAAGGAGGAGGATCTTCAGTAGACTGCGTCATAATAAGTCTCCTGGCATATAAATTCATTTTGCAGCATCCAGTTGTACATTTGTTTTTATTCCAATTGGTAACTTACTAATTCCTGACTGCTTTGGTTTACTTTTTTTATATATTTTACTGTGCTTTAAACTCTCTACTATAGGAAATTTTCTCATTTTTCGTCTCAATTTTCTGAGGTGTGCCCCGTTTGGAGAATATCGTAGATTAATTTCTGTTTCCTATGATTGAGTTTTAGACTTTTTCTTGAAATATGGACTCTAATGTTAATGAGTCAGTTGGAATTGTAGCCATTTAGTCTTTAGTTCTGAATGTAGATCTAAAAGTTTTAAAGAAAAATTTCAGTTTCATTATGGTCTATATTTATTAATATAGCTGGAATTGAGATCTCAGACATTACTATATTTTAACCTAAATGTCATTTAATTCTGTACAGGAAAAAAGGCCTCGGAGTAAACTTCCCAGAGCTCTGAGAGGTCTCATGGGGGAAGCCAACATTCGCTTTGCTCGGGGAGAACATGAAGAGGCAATATTGATGTGCATGGAAATTATAAGACAAGGTGCTTTCTGTTTTATTGACAGTTGCAGGTTAGCATTAGCAAAGGGGGATTTTCATGAGGGGGCATGATGTAGAATAGGGGTTTCCATGAAATTACATTTTGTTTAGAGAAGAGAATGCTTTAAAAATAATACAATTTAGTGCTTATTTTAGTGCTTATAAATTCCATTTAGTAGTTTGTATAATTCTGATAGAGTTATTTAAAGACTTTAAATATTAAAAATGACCCATAGTTTGAGCCATAGGATTGACATCAGCTCCAGCCTCTTCCGTCAACCAATAGAATTTATTCTGTTTTTTTTAAATTTTTTATAGCTCCCCTGGCTTATGAGCCATTCTCTACTCTTGCCATGATCTATGAGGACCAAGGTGACATGGAGAAATCTCTGCAGTTTGAGTTGATTGCTGCACATTTAAATCCCAGTGACACTGAAGAATGGGTTAGATTGGCAGAAATGTCTCTGGAACAAGACAATATTAAGCAGGCTATTTTTTGCTACACAAAAGGTAATTAAAATGTTTTTCTCATTTGATAACATGTTGCATAATAGGTTTTTTTGATAATGGTACTTGTCACTTTGGGGTGATGTTAACTGAAATATACTTATTCGTTATATTCTGTTATACCAGAGTTAAGTCTTTGGGGTTCCTCTGTTTTCATGTAAAATCAGCAACTTTACTTATATTGTGAGATAATGTAACATAAAAGTAAGAAGAACAACAGTACTTTAATTTTCCTACTGAGGTCAGTGTCGGTTCTAAGCTGTTCCTTGAGGTTTAATATCAGACTGGAGTGATCAAATTAAGATTAATATGATTCAGTTTCTGTCTGGTTTTAGATCAAACCTTGTTGAGAATTCCAGTGAAGGTAGATATATTCCTGAATAACCCACTTGGTTTCATAGGAGAATTCGAGTGTTTGTTAAATTTTCTGAAGACAACATGGGTCACACCCAGGTACCACGAACCCCTTTTTATGATAAATCTTTTTTTTCTTTTTAGCTCTTAAATATGAACCTACTAATGTCCGTTATCTGTGGGAGCGATCAAGTCTTTACGAACAGATGGGAGATCATAAAATGGCAATGGATGGTTATAGGCGTATTTTAAACCTTTTGTCTCCATCTGATGGAGAACGATTTATGCAATTGGCTAGAGATATGGCAAAGTAAGTTCGTAGTGAAATGTGTACAAATGTTGTTATTAATCATCTTATTTTAGAAGTCAAAGCATATTTGAACTAGAATGCACTTTTTATTAAGGTTCAAGGAACTGTTTTGATTCCTGTGTTTGTGCTTAAATGTAGAACACAAAAAAAATTGTTTTTTTGTTTGTTTGTTTGTTTGAGTACTTTTTTGTTTCCAACTGAACTGTATGAGTGCTTAGAAAAATTTGTATATACAAATACCTTTCAAGTGCTCAGAAGCTGAAAAATAAATTATACTCTGAAAGGATGACTAGATTCTCAGGTTTCTATAACTTATGTGAAGTTAGGTACATTTGCAGTAATATTATTATAGACTATTGCAACTGTGCTGATGAAATGTTTGGGATCTGGGGTCTTCTGTAATCATTTTATCTTGAGCCAATACTAGAATAACATTTTAAGATGAAAAATTTTCTTTTTAGTTGGCACATGTGACTGACTTTGGTACATATTTTATTCTAAAATATTATGCCCAACTACATTTATTTCTCTGATATACTGTACAGCAAAACAAAGCAGGAAACATTTGACTAAGTAATGCCGTGCGGTATGCTTTCTATTCTAGAGATATCTGTTACCGTATTTCAGTCTAGAATTAACCATCTTGATATAGGTATCTTAGGGTTAACCCTATTAATTCCATGGCCATTGTCATGAAGATGCTTGGCTGTAAACACTGTGCTCCCTAGAATGGGTTATGTAGGATTACTGGAAGCATTTTAGGACATTTGTTGAGGCAAGGCAACCCTAAATTGATCCTTGATGTATATAATGAGCATTGAGGACAGGTTTTTCTGTTAATTAAATCTCTAGTTTTCATAGTGGTTAGCCCAGTGATCTTCTACTTTATGAACTATTAGATAGTAAATTTGTTTTCCACTTTATAATTTATAGTCTTATTATTGGGACAGGGTAGTGAGGGACAGTTCTGCCACTGCCACAGAAGTGTTTCCTATATGAAATTCTATTACTATAAATTCTGATTTATTGGGCTTTCTCTTTCCCTCCATAAATATTTATTGAATAAAAATTATGTGCCAGGCACTGTACAAGGTACCAGAAGATCCAGTATTGAATGAGTTTTAAAATTCCATGCCCAGTGGAGCTTACGTTCTAGTTGGGGGAAGATAGGCAATGAGCAAATGAACAACTAAGTATTTAGTATGTTAGATGTTGATAAGTGATATGAAGAAAAATGATCCAGGGAAAGGGGGATAGGAAGTTGGAATAGAAGTGTGTCATTTTAAGTAGGGTGATTAGAGAAGGACTTAATTCCTATGTCATAGTCATACCGACCTGAAAGTGAACGGGGTATGGGAGCAGAGATCAGGGAAGAGTATCACTGGCAAAGGAAATGGTAAGTGCAAAGGAGTGCTCAAGAAACACCGTAGAAGTTGAAGGTTTAGGGAGCATAGCGGGAGTAATGTCAGGGGTCAGAGGAAAAGATCACTTGGCCCTTCTGGGCCACGGTAAGAGCTTTGGCTTTTACTCTGAATGAGTTGGTAAGCCATTAGAAGGTATTAGTCGAAGTGTGACATAATCTGACTTAAGTTTTAAATGCATCAATTCTGGCTGCTTTTTTGAGAACAGATTAAGGAAAAGTAAGGGCAGGAGCAGGGAGAACAGTTAGGAAAGTATTGCAATACTCCATGGAAGGGATAATGATAGCTTAGATCAGGGTAAAGGCAGCAGGAGGTGGTGAGAAGTAATCAGATTCTAGATGTATTTTGAAGGCTGAGCTCTCAGTGTTTTCTGATATATTGGATGTGAGATGTGTTATGTGCATGTGTGTTTGAGAGAAGAGAAGAGAGGAGGAGAGATGGGAAGAATTCTGAGGACTAAACCCTGACGTACAACAGTGTTTAGAAGTCTGAAAGATGAAGCAATAGGAAAGCTGAAAGGAAATGGGCAATGAAATAGGAGGAAATGAAAAGAACATAACATTCTAGAATATTGTTGAAGAAAGCACTTCAAAAAAAGAACAAAGACAACAACAGAAAAAGAAAGAAAGAAAGCATTTCCAGGATGATGGTCTGTGTGAAATAGTGTAGATAGATCGATCATGTAAAATGAGGATTGAGTGTTGGCATTGAAGACAGGCGGGGGCTTCTGGAGGATAGGCAACTCTGGAGAAATTTATAAAGGGAGCTGAGGAATGGGAGGTAATTGGAATGGGTTGTAGGGGTAAGAGATAATTTCTAAGTTTGGAAAAATTGCAATATATTTGTATTTTGATAGGAATGATTCACAACTGAGGGACGTGTTGAAGATTCATGAGAGAGGGGACTATTTGCTTGAGTGATATCCTTGAATAGATTGGATATCTATTCAATCTATTTGAGGGAATGGGATCTAGTTGGGAATCAGCTATATATAGGAGAGGGAGAAGATATGGCTGTGGGTATGGGTAAGTAGGTAGATTTAATTCTTTGTAAAATAAGCAGGGTCATCAGGTGAGAGTGAGGATAGGAGAGTGTTGGAGATTTAGAGGATCACATGTAAAGTAGTGTCTAGGTCCTTGGGACCTTGCTACCTCACAGATTGGCAGCATTTGTATCACCTTGGAGCCTGTCACAGTTGTAGAAACTCAACCCTTCCCCAGCACCACTGGATCAGAATAAGCCATTATAAGATCCCTAGCTGATTTGCACATTCAAGTTTGAAAAGTACTGGACTAGGTAACTGTAACAAGATTGCTGCTCAGCACCATGGGCCCATTTGAGGCTAGTGGCCATTAATTTAGAATGAGTCCAGTCAGCATGGTCAGCTGGGTAGCTGGCCGTGAAGAGTAGGCATATTTGAATTAACTAGGGCTGGAGTTTTATCAGATGATTTAGATAAAGGGAGAGAAGGGCAGGAGAATTGAGGAAGTAATTATAATGTTGGAGCATGGAGAAGGAGGCGAGTGAAAACAGGAAGGGTGCAGAGACAGTAAAAAAAGTGGTAGGATCAATGCCTTGTAGATCCTATTGAGGTAGAAGAGTTGTTGCTGTTGCGGTACAGAGGGAATGAGCTGGAATAATATGAGGTAGCTCTAGGAGAGAGATGCTTGACATTGTGATGTTATATTGACATTGCACATTTTTCTCTGGATAAGCTCTGATTATGATTTTAAAGAAGAATTTCTTCTCTTTCCAAAATTTAAGAAAGTGAAAATCATAGTTAATAGCTAAAGGGCCTAAGCAAGGAAATGAATTTTATAATCTGAATTAAATAAGCACTCATCCATTTTGCCACTTAGTTTTTTTTTAAACAGCTTCCTATTTTTTAAATAGGAAGATTTTTTTAAATTAGTTTCAGGTGTACAAAACAATGTAATGGTTAGACATTTACACCTCTCACAAAGTGATAACCCTCCTCCCCCAATACCCCTCTGACGTCGTATATAGCTGTTACAATTCCATTGACTCTATTCCTTATGCTGTACTTCATATCCCATGGCTAGATATATATTAAATTATAGCTGACATTCAGTATCATTCAGCCTCTGCTTCAGGTGTACAGTACAGCGGTCAGGCATCTACGCCATCCATGAAGTGATCTCCCTAATAAGACAAGTGCCCATCTGACACCCTACAGAATTTTTACAACATTATTGATTGTATTGCCTAAACTGTCTTTCATATCTCCGTAGTAATATTGTGACTACCAATTTGTGCTTTTTAATCCCATCACCTTCCTACTTACTTTTTTAGGAGTTACTATGAAGCCAATGATGTTACTTCAGCTATTAACATAATTGAAGAAGCTTTCTCGAAACACCAGGGCCTAGTCTCCATGGAAGATGTTAACATAGCAGCTGAACTATACATTTCTAACAAACAATATGACAAAGCTTTGGAGGTAGGTACACTTATGTCTTTCTCTGTTAGGTTTTAAATACACTTCTGTGTTCTAAAAATTCTTACAAATTAACAATTCCTCATTTTAATTATATATATTAAATTACTTATGTACTAAATTATATATTTAATATTTATATATTTAAAGTCTGCATGGAAACATTTCTACATTCTATTGTAATTCCATATGAAATATAAAATGTAGTATCACATGATAAAAGCTATCATCATTATCACAGGTGTCAGCCATGTCTGTACTTCAGGGTAGCAGGACTCAGCAGCCAGACTAATTACTACAATTAAATTCTTAATCTGTTGATTAAGCATTAGTTAATATGATATAAAAATGTTAACATATCACAGTGCATCCTTATTTTAAAGAGACTTACTATTGCTTTTTATAGCCCATTTATATGTTGTAAGGAATATTTGAATTAACTGTAGAAATCTTTGCATTATGAAAAAGTTTTTCACATATATCTATTGTATTATTTTCTCCCCCTCCCCCCATGCTTTTAGGTAATTACAGATTTTTCTGGAATCGTGTTAGAAAAAAAAACTGCAGAAGAAGGCACTTCGGAAGACAATAAAGGTTGTAGTTTTCCTCTGCAGAGGAAAGTGCATCTAATCCTGTCTTTTTATAGTGTAGTATTTTGAAATTGATAGTTAATGTTTTCATAACAGGTTTTCCCAAGAAGCATTTTTTCCTAAGAGAGATGTCGCATCTTTTTGTAATCTTTTAAAAAATTATTTTTCAGTCCCCTTTATTCCTCAATTTGTCCATTTGAAATGGTATTTCTCACTGACCCAGGGTCTTTTTAGTGCTATGTGAAAAAAGAATAGATTACTGAACAGTGTATTAAAGCAATTTATTTTTTAAAAAGGACTTAAAATGCTCTCTACTAATTTACTCAAACTTATGCATTGAAAAAATTCTACTTCAAACTTAAGCATGCACATAAAATGGTCCTTCAAACTTAAGCATAGTATTATTTTATTTCTTTTCAACCTCTTTGTAGTGAAGACTATCAGAGGCTTGAATTCAAGAAGAGAAAAGATAGAGTGTCATTTTTGTCTTTTTAGTTCTTTGTAGTTTTGATAGAAGGTGTGGGAATTTATGTAGGTTTTGGATAAGTAGGTAGGTGTAAGTACCTACCATGTTTCCCTGAAAATAAGACCTATCTGGACCATCAGCTTTAATGCATCTTTTGGAGCAAAAATTAATATAAGACCCGGTATTTATATAATATAATATAATATCATAATAATGATATATTATGATATAATATATCATATCATATCATATTATATTTTATATTACACCCGGTCTTGTATTATATTAAAATAAGACTGGGTCTTGTATTAATTTTTGCTCCAAAAGATGTGTTAGAGCTGATGGTCCGGCTAGGTCTTATTTTCGGGGAAACACGGTAGTACTAGAGTTGGCCAAATTAGAATTGACTATGGAATCATTTCCTTTGAATTAAGTAAATGAGATCTTACAAAGAAGATAGTTTACTCCATTTGCCCCACATTCTAAGCTTGCATATAGGAACTGCTGTTTATCTGTCTGCTAATGCACAGCTGGGGAGAATGTTACCTGTACTATACCTGATGGAGTGCCGATAGATATCACAGTGAAGTTGATGGTCTGCCTTGTACATCTCAACATCCTTGAACCACTTAATGTAAGTGACATTAAGATCTGTACTTGAGATACTTCAGAACAAGTCCACAATGTTTTCTTTAGATGACAAGAAGTTGACCCCAGATTTCACATTTCTTAATAACCAGGAAGTTACCATAAGCATCTTTGTGTGAATGTCTTATAAAAGCTAAAAGTATTTTGGAACTGGGCTTGTAATACTTTGTTTTTCTTTTAAAATTAGAACAACCGAGGGATCAGAATTTGAGATTGGGCTTTTAGACAATTGGTAATTTCTCACAGCTAATTCTGTCTTGCCAATATCCGATGAAGTATTTGATTGAATAAAAAAATTAAGCATTTACTTTGCAGACGTTAGGATAACATATTTAATAAAATATACAAATCCCTGCCCTGGTGGATTTTGTCCTAATGTGATTAGATAGATAATAAAATAATATGTAAAATATAGGATGTTCGTTGGTGATAAATGGTTTGGAGAAAAATCAAACAAGGAAGAATAGGGAACATTGGGAATGGGAGGAGTTGCAGTTTTAAATAGGGTGGTAAGGAAAGGTCTCCTTGAAAATGGGGCATTTGAATAATGACTTGAAGGGAGTAAGCCATGCTAATATCTGAGGGGAGAGCTTCCAGAAACACTGCAAACACAGAGGCCATGGTTATGTTTGACTTGTTAGAGAAAGAGCACAGAAGAGCAGTGTTGTCTTAGCTTCTGCCATGCCAGCCTTATAATATGGCTTCGAAAGGAATGTGTTGAATGAGTGAATAATGGCTGTATGAGTTCTTTTAATAGAGATACAAAAAACGAATAGAAAATTATTTAAAGCTGTTTTTATTAATTTTTAGGTTTGCCCCAGATTAACTGATATATATGTTAAAAGAGAAATAGACATAGATGTGCACTTTTGTAATAAATATTTGACTTCAGGCTTTAATTTTGCGGTCTAGCCTCTTTTGACAACACTAGTGGAACAGAATCCTGAAGATATGGGAGACCTCTATTTAGATGTTGCTGAAGCTTTTCTGGATGTTGGTGAATACAATTCTGCACTTCCTCTCCTTAGCGCACTAGTCTGTTCTGAAAGATACAACCTCGCAGTAGTTTGGCTTCGGCATGCAGGTAATACTTTTTTGTGGGAGGGAGAAGTTTTAATCATATATTAGGAGACAGGAATTTTGTTTCACAGCATACTAATAATTATAAAATATTAATGTCTTGGAGAAAGTATTTCTGGTTTCAGAGTACTTTTTTGAAGTTTAGTGTGTTTTTTTTAAAATTTTTTATTGGGAAATATTGGAGAACAGTGTGTTTCTCCAGGGCCCATCAGCTCCAAGTCATTGTCCGTCAATCTAGTTGTGGAGGGCTCAGCTTGGCTCCACGTTCAGTCACCGTTTTCAATCTTAGTTGAGGGTGCGCAGCCCACCATCCCATGCGGGAATTGAACCTGCAACCTTGTTGAGAGCTTCTGCTCTAACCAACTGAGACATCTGGCTGCCCCTGAAGTTTAGTATTTTTAATTGGTATGTCACTAAATGATTTATCCCTCACTAATGCTTTGGATGAATGATTCATTTAATAGTAGCAGAGTGAAGCAGGACTAATGTGTCCCTGTTAAAAATACCTTAAATACCTATCTTTTATCTGTCTTAACCATAGAGTCTGGTTTCTTGTAATAGATTGCCAGACTTGGGGTGCAATCTAATTTTTGAAGAGCTTTTATGGATTTATATTAAAAAGTATTTTCAATATTCTTTGAGCTGAAAATATGACCAAGATTGGGTTTTATCTGTCATTTTATTTCTAAGTCTACAGTAGTCTGAAATAAATCATATAGAGTAGGAAAAATAGCTTAGAAAAACAACTACATTTCTTAAAGAAACATATGAAAGCCAAAAATATTCTAATAGGATTTCCTATTGAATCAACATAAAAGATGCATTAAAATTTGAATAGTCTTTAAAATACTACATGATGGCAGAAAGTTCTCTATAACTAGAGAAGCATTGATTGACATTTTGGGATATTTTGAGATGTATCACAGACAAAAAAATAGCAAAGAGAGCGCTTAATGATTAATATAACACTTTTAGTAAATATGAATACAAATGTAATATACCATCGTAAAAAGTTATATTATTTGTGGAATTTGACTTTTAATGACATGAACAGAGAATTGGAATTTTTATTGCCTTCCTAAGGCTGTGATATTGAACCTGCTCCTGTAACTAATAGTAGGTACTTTACAAATCCTGTGTAATTATGATCATGATGCTGGTAGACGCTGTTTCTATGTTGAGACTGTGTAGCTTGAGACGAGTGGAAGATAAAACCTTAGAATCATCTCAACATCATAAAGAAATTTGGGATCATGATATGAGAAACATCATTAGAGGAATTTAATGCTTAGGATAATAACAAAATATTTTTAAAAGTGAAAAATAAAAAAATATGAGAAATGTCACTGTGATGATCCATCCATATTTAGTAGTCTTCCCTTATTATCACAGTTTAACTTAAACATGATGGTCAGGAGAGATTTGAGAGAGCAATTGAGGCAAAAGCACCATTTTAGGAGATAATTGCAGTGAAAGATAAAAGTGATGAAAAGGGCCTAGATTTGTGTTATATCTATTAGGTTGGAGAGAAGAAATGCTTATAGCGATGTTTTCAAGTTCAATAATTGATTAGCATAAAGTTTGAGGAATAGGGCCCAATAACCTCACGTCTAAGAATTTATCCCAAGGAAATAATTGAGTGAGGGGAAAAGAAATAGTTTATACTGGAGACACAAAACTCAGGAGCCTGGCAGGTAACAAAAATGAGTAAAGTGGGCAAGTGAGAGGACTGGGGAGGGTGAGAACTGGAGAGCCCTGTCTGAAGGATGCTGCTGTTTCTCAGATGTTCATGTGCCGTGTGGGCATGGGGGACCCACTGTTGCCAAGTGCAGATTTATCAAAAGAATCGAGTAATTTGGATTTCATAAAAATCCTAATTTTAGAAAATGTAGATAATTTATTGTTTTTAACAGCACTGTGACCAAACAAAACACATCTGTGGGTTAAATTGGTCTTCCAATTTGTGAATTCTGGCTCAGATACGTGAAGATATTTACTGAAGTATTATTTATTAGAATGAAAATTTAGAAATAACCTAAATGTCAAAAAATATGTTTAAGTAAACAATCTATTTAATTGGATATTATAACATTCAAAATGCCAATGAAGACATGGAAAAATGTTGAAAGCATAATGCTAAGTGAATCAAGCAGAACCTCAAATTGTATATATATGCTGATTACATCCTGATAGCAATTTGAGTTTAGTTAGGGGATTTAATAGAACAATCAATCAATAGATAGAAGTTAGAACCAACAGTTGTTATAAAGTACTGGAAATATGCGTACATTTCTTATTATAATTCTTTTGATACTGCTATAATATGTCTGTAAAAATTGGATAAATAGTTATGGCAAGCTTACACATCTGCAGTTCATATTTATACTTTATTTTACCATCTTAGACTGTTTAAAGGCCTTAGGCTACATGGAACGTGCTGCTGAAAGCTATGGGAAAGTGGTTGATCTGGCCCCGCTCCATCTGGATGCAAGAATTTCACTTTCCACCCTTCAGCAGCAGCTGGGCCGTCCTGAGAAAGCTCTGGAAGCTCTTGAACCGATGTATGATCCAGACACTTTAGCACAGGATGCAAATGCGGCGCAGCAGGTAGGCCATGTATCCTAGAAGGAAGTTTCTGTCAGTGGATCACATTTTAAAACTTTCTCCTCAGTTAAGGATGTCTGTACAGTTTATATCCAAACGTTTTATTTTAGTGTATTAAATTCAATGTTTTTGAAAAATGATTTTGAGTGTTAAGTTTCAGCCACTCATTAGACATCATAAATTATAGTTTCTAAAAGATTGGATCTTAATTATAATGAATGACCATAAAACAAATGTTCTTAAACTTTGGTTTCTAAGATAAAACTTTTCTGTTGAAACAAAACAACTTACAGTAAAGGAATCCTGTCCCACTGATTATCATGTGCTTATTTATTTAGGAACTGAAGTTATTACTTCATCGTTCTACTCTGTTGTTTTCACAAGGCAAAATGTATGGTTATGTGGACTCCCTACTTACCATGTTAGCTATGTTTTTAAAGGTGGGTAATGATCTTTCTTTATATTAACGTCGTTGCTTTTTAAATGTTTAGAATTCGATTTAAACATAGATTGTAGCTATTTTGTAATTGTTTTACTCTATTAAACGCAAACTTTTTAAAGTAAAAATCAGATACAGACAAAAGGCTTAGAGATTAATGGTATGTTATTGAAAGTCTACATGAAAGTATGTAAATTTGACTGTAGATGAAGTGAAATAAAATCCTTGATAGTACATATTTAAGAAAGTGAGAGCCGTAGTTTTATGTTATTGGCCCTGTAGACACTAATATGTGTCAAAATTTTTCACTTTGCAAAAATGTTTTCCAGATTATGACATTCTTTCCTAGTCTAGCTTTTTTGCAGGGAGGTGGTTATGTATATGTGTGTGTGTGTGTATACAAGTATGTTATAAAATTGATGTGAATTGCCTTCTTTGTGAGTAGTGTAGTATAACCCAGATTCCTTTGATAAGAAAAAATCTCTATTCAATCTTTTTTAGATGTTCATATACACAGTAATTTGGTCTCTTTTTTCCTTATTTCAGAAGCTTTCAGGCACTACTGTGGTACTTGTGGCCCGTAGACTTTTCTAAAAAAGTTATATGACTAAAAAACCCTCAATTTATCTTTAATGTAGGTAGCAATGAATAGAGCCCAGGTCTGTTTGATATCCAGTTCCAAATCTGGAGAGAGGCATCTCTACCTTATTAAAGTGTCAAGAGACAAAATATCAGACAACAATGACCAAGAGACAGCAAATTGTGATGCAAAAGGTAACTACTTTTCATTTGCTTTATTACATAAAACTTGGCTGAGTTAGAAAAAAGACTCAGGAAATAATTAATACCTGACATTAATCTAATTGAAACTATAGCCTTTTCAAGTGAAATGAAATTTTCTCATCTAAATCCTTCGAGTATAATAAAGTTGATATTTTAAAAAAGAAAAGAAAGGCCATATGTAAATAATTTTTACAAAATTAAGAGGAAAACATCTGCTTGGATCTTTTTGTGGAAAAAAACCAAAACTTTTAATTTGTGCTTTTAAGAAGAAATTACAGTGGTACCTTGGTTTTCGAACGTAATCCATGAGTTCTGAAATGTTCGAAAACAGCTGACAACTAGGCCTCAGGATCTTGCACTCAGCGGAAGCCGTGTGACATGTTTGACTTCTGAGTCGTGTTCGAAAACCGAAGCATTTACTTCCGGGTTTACGGCATTTATAAACCAAAATGTTGGTCAGTGGAGATGTTCGAAAACCGAAGTACCATTGTATATCTTATTTTAAGAAATTTGTGAAGATTAGATTACAGTACAGATTAACCTATCTGTTCAGTCACTTCAATTACATATATTCCATTCTCTGTTAAATTCAATTTTGACAAATGTAGCAGTAGTCATAGAAACTCTGGAAATAAGTTGATTTGATCCAGTCTCAAGTAATACGACTTTAAAAACCATTTGTTTTTAGTTAGAAAATCATCAAGTGTGCTTAGGTGAGGTTATTACTTAGAGAACTTTAGAAAAGACCTAGGCTATAAACTAGAGAGATCAATCTGGTAGAAAATTATTTCATTGTTAATTCAAGAGACATTTATTATTTAATTACTACAGGCATGACAGTGTGCAATGGCCAGGGTTTTAGAATGCAGAAGAGCTGAATCTCTATTAGCATGATATAAGGATGTAAGATAGGAAAGGTGTGTGGGAAGAGTCAGAGGAAGGGAGTGAATGCTTAGCTGCTCAGTTCACTGATTCTGAGCTCATCCCAACAGCCTCTGCCTCTGCAGCTTGTATTTGGACTGTTTCATGAAGTCACATTTATTTCTATATCTGATCCTGTCTGTTTTCTTTTCAGTATGTCCTCATTTTAGCTCCATTGCTGGTTGTTCTTAGGCTCATAAGGTGTTTGCTGTTTTGCTTTGTTAGTTAATTTTACCACAGTGGGGATCGCATTATACCAGGACAGGATGAGCTAGGCATCTTTGCCGTTTTGTATGTCTTTGTCCTCTGGTTTTTTTCCACTTAACATTTTCTCATGTTGCTCTATTCTCTTGATAGCTATTATAGTTAAGGAATGTGTAATATTCCATTGGATAGCAGTGCCATAATTTATTTAATCATTCTCTCATTATTTTTTGATATATGGTTGCTTCCAGTCGTTTTCTTTTATAAATAATACTGTTGTGAGCATCTTCATGCCTATGGTTTTATCTACATTTATGACTAGTTGTTTAGAAAAGATCCCAGAAGGAGAATTACTAGGTCAAAGATTGAAACATTTTTGTGGTTTTCAAGGGCTATAAAAGGGAGGCTTCTTACAGACAAATAAGAGAAGATTTTTGAAGGAAAAGAAATTTTGAGGCAGAGGAAAGAAAATTAAGGATATAAAAAAAGGACAAGCACAATATGAATCTCAAAGTTTGAAGTTTTTTGCTGAGCAAACATTTGAATGCCTTGTATGTGCAAAATCCGTATCTGACCTCAGTCATGGAAAGCACACTCATTCTGCCTGGAGGACCATATATCCCAGCTCTCACTGAGAAACACAAATGAGGTAGCTGGACTTTTTAGAGAACAAATCAGCAGTGAGAATCACCTGAAATTGCAGATTGTTAGGCAGGCAGAGCAGAGTGGGTGGTGTTGAAGGCGTGGAAACAGGCAACTACCCCCTTCTCGTCATTGTTAGAAGAGTGTTATTAGGACCATAGTTATTAAATTTAACCTTAAAATTTAACCTTGAAATCAATTATGTGAATTTTTCTTTCTAATACTGCTGTTTCTAGAAGTACAGTATCCTAACTGTTTTTCATTGGTCTCATTGTAGCAATATTTGCTGTACTCACGAGTGTTTTGACGAAAGATGACTGGTGGAACCTTCTGTTGAAGGCCATATATTCCTTATGTGACCTATCCCGATTTCAGGAGGCTGAGTTACTTGTGGATTCTTCATTGGAATATTATTCATTTTATGATGACAGACAAAAACGCAAAGAACTAGAATACTTTGGTCTCTCTGCTGCAATTCTGGACAAAAATTTCAGAAAGGCATACAACTATATCAGGTGATTTTTCTAATAACTTACTTTAATTAGGTTCTCTGATAGAGTATGTATATTTACTTTTACTTTGTCTCTCTTGCTTAAGAATTAATGAAATGTTTTACTTTAGCTCTCCTGCTAGTTACTGGTTAATTCAGTTCATTGGTGATGCTCAGAGGTAATATATGAGAGCATGCATTCATATATTTAACCCCTTATGCCTTAATCTCCCCATGTATAAAATGGACATCATAATACGATTGCCTTATAGGATTATTGTGAGGGCTGAATGAGTTAGCATATATAAATCCTTTTAACAATGCCTGACACACATTATTATTCAGTGTTCATTGTATTGCAGCTGTAGTGGGCAGGGAGAAAAGGTAAAATTTAAAGCACTTGATTCTGTGTTTTGATCTAAATGTTTTGTTAAAAAGCAGAAACAAGCTGTAGAAATATTAACTACAAAGCAGAATTTTCTGGGAAAAATCTTTCACTGTATAATTGGTTTTGCTAAAAAAGGAAGAAACAATCTGTTCTTCTTTGGTGGGGGATAGTACATTTCAATGTTGATAGGACAGCACTGAAGGGTTTCATTCTTAGAAATCAGGAAGGTTTTCCTTTTACATTATTTTTTACCCCCATCCTCTTTCTGCAATTTTAGGGTAATGGTAATGGAAAATGTCAATAAACCCCAGCTCTGGAACATTTTCAATCAAGTTACCATGCACTCTCAAGATGTACGCCATCATCGCTTCTGTCTCCGTTTAATGCTGAAAAATCCAGACAGTCATGCCCTGTGTGTGTTAAATGGACACAATGCATTCGTGTCTGGTAGTTTTAAACACGCCCTTGGTAAGTTCTGGGACATGACTTTGTCAGGCAGGAACAGTGTGGTGCTTAAGAGCCTGGCCTCTGGATCGGAAAATGCCTGGGTTCAAACAGCAGCTCCAACATTGCAAATTATCTTACCTCCTTCTGCCTCAGTTGCTTTACCTCTGAAATTAAGATAATAATTGGACCTATCCTGTAGATATTGTGAAAATTAAGTGAGTTAATATAGAGTACTTAAAACAATGCCTGGCACATATAGTACGTGGCTATGTTAGCAATGACGATAATAATTATTTACTTTTCTTATGAAGCTTTGGTTTCAAAAGGCTGAAGTAGGTCTTATGATTCATTTTAAAGGTCAACCATTCTCCCTACTTAGGCTTGTTTATTTTTAAAATAATTTTTACTAATTATGGATGATTTCCTACCTGAATTTAATTTGCTATACAACAGAGGATTTAAGATTTGCTGATAGTTCATTCCTTTAGGAGAAAAGTCTTTATATCAAGATTTATTTACAGAGTGCTTACTAATTCTAATTAAACTCAGGGAAAATTCATTAATCATATAAAACAAAGTTCTGTAATAAGAAATCAGAAACAAACAAGTAGAAAAATACCTAACCAAATGTTTAAACTTAAAGTGAGGCATATGTTTCCAGCTGTCTAGAAGCTAGTGTTGCCAAGTTCACTTCTTTTGAATAAACTGTGATTTGGCTATTTTAATACTTTTGTATTTCTTTGTGTATGGGTGGTGTTTTTAGAATTGTTCAGCCAGTAACCTTGAACATCAGATGTTGACACTTTCCTCCACTGTATGTGCTTTTGAAATTATTTATATTACGAAAATATAAAATGGAGATTTATTTTTCTATATTAGAAACTTATAGGTCAAAATAGAAAGTCCAAATGGCAATCTACCATCTATGCTGCTAAAGAGATTTTAGTTCCTTCTGGAATAGAAGCTTTTATCTATATATGGTAAATTATAGGTCATTCCTTTGTAAGAAAAAATACTTAAATTCCCCTATCTCATATGGGTAAGCTTTTGACATGAAATAGTTACGTATGCAGAATACATGGAATTCACAAAACTGCAAATTCTTATTTTATTATTACATACATTTAGCATTTCTGAGGAAAGACATAGTAGCAGCTACTTTTGGGGAAATACCCATAATCTAAAAAACAAAACTGTTTTTCTTTTTTTACCTCCATGATCCATTACACTTGAATTTATAAGACAAATCAACTAATTTTACAAAAGAATTCAACAAAAGACACATCCAGTTTTTTAAATAGATTTAAGATCGTAAGCCTTATGATCACAATTGATAAATTGCTTATTTTGGCAGTATTATTCTACAGGAAAATGACTTGCTGTGCCTAAAAGAATATTACTTTTAGTTATTCATATTTCATCTTCATGGTCAGGATACATTCATGGGTAAATCTTTCTAATTTTGTTGTATGTTATATATTATTTTAAATTTCAAATTTGCACCTGGTTGGTATTTTAGAATGTGCACCTTGCATTTGTTAATATCAGTAATGTTTGTTTAGCCTTGAACTATATTTGAATAATTGTTGAGGAAATAAGGAACTATGTTCTTGTCACACCATCTGACATCGCTGTTTATTTTTCAGGCCAGTATGTACAAGCCTTTCGCTCCCGTCCCGATGAACCTCTCTATAACCTCTGTATAGGCCTAACCTTTATTCACATGGCATCTCAGAAGTATGTATTAAGGAGACATGCTCTTATTGTGCAGGTATTTCATTTGGATTTCTCATTACTTGATTATCTTTAAAAATAATACATTTGTTATCCTGCTTCAAAAGTAATACTGGCTTAGTACATGTGTTGGGAGTCCCCAATACGTATCCTTATGTTCAGCACTCAAGGACACGACACCTAGAATACTCCTGGCTAAGACTTATGCAGCCGTGTAGAAAGGGAACAAAGCCAGATCATAAGGGAAAAAGACTCAGGCAGAATCTCGGGGACTTGTGTGCAGGCTTCCTTATACAATGGACACTCTAAGCCCTCCAGCCTTGTAGGTCCTCAAGATTGATTTATTTTAAATTAGTTTTTTAAAATACAATAATATATATACAATAATAGATGAATATGTGAATGTGTGACTGTTTCCAAACATCATCACCAACAAATTGCTCTTTTAAAGTTTTCATGGTTCTTATATAGCAATTTGAGATTACCTTTTTGTTTTCTTGTTTACTTTTTATATAGTTTGTTTCCTGTAATAAGAATACACTCAAGCGATCAGAGATCTTGTTAACCACTGTATCATCAACACTTTTATTTTTATGATTGCAGTTTTTATGTTTATATGTTTGATGCATGTAGAAACATGTTTTTTTAAGTAGAGAAAGAGAGGAATTGTTGGTTGGCTTGAGTGGGATAGTAGGATTTAGTAAAGTATTTTTTAGTTTTTTAAAAAAAATTTTAAATTTAAAAAAGGTTAAAAGAATGCCTAAATTAAAATGATGATAATTGTTAAAACTGGGTATTGGGATTCATTATAATGTTCTTTTTACTTTTATATATTTAAAAATTTTTATAATAAAAAGTGAAAAACAAAACAAAACAAAAAACCCCAAACCTGAAGTTTTCCTTTTCTTGGGTATTTACTTGTAATATTTTGTCCACATCTTCCTCTAAGCTTGTTTTTCCTCTTTAATGGATACTTTGCTGTATTAAGTAATATAGGATTATACAAATTAAACAAATATGTATTGAGCACCCACTGTACCATTACTGGGAACATGGCATTGAGTGAGCACACAGGCAGAATTCCTTGCCCTCATAAAACTTACATTCTGGTAAAAATTGACAGGAAAATTTTGTGGAATAACTTAGGCCTGGTAAGACAAAAATTTACGTGTAGCAGGTCCTTGAATAACATCATATCATTAAACGTTATTTCGTTATAACACTGATGAGATGCTGTAGGAATCTGACTCGTGTTTCTGTCAATTAGCTTACAGTAAAATTGGTTTTGTCATATGTCATTTTGCTTAAAGTTGCAGAACCTATCAATGACATGAAGTGAGGACTTACTGTATTTCAGAGTAATTTGGAAGCTAAATTTCAAGTCACTTTGATAGTTAAATAGTAGGTTTTAAATGGTTGGGGCTAGAGATGAAACAAGAGGTGATCAGTAGATGGGAATTTGTTGTACTAGTTTCTTGTGTATGTTAGACATTTTCCATTGAAAAAGGTTTTTAAAAAGTAAGTTTTGTTGTAAGTAGCGTGATTCTTAAATTGTTTTAATTTCTCATGAATTGATTTCTTCATGCTACAGGATTATAGTTTTCCTTTGCACTAATTAAAAAAACTAATTTCATATGTTTTACTATCTTTCCTACCTTTATATCATATTTTAAGAGTAAAACCTTACATTTCTTTACTTCTACCTTTAGTTATGATTATATAAACAGTATATACTTGAGCTCTTTAGTGAGTGATGTGATAAAAATGCTTGAAATGTCTCTTCTCTTTTCCATTTAAAGGTTTTTATTTGTCATTTTTTGTAGTTTTATATTTGATGGTTCAATCTAAGAAATAAGTGGATGCCTGTGTTACCTAGTTTTTTAATCACTGAATATTTGAATAGTCTTTCAATTGTCAGGGAGATTATCCTCCTCAACTTGTTAAAAATTTCTTAAAATACAGCAGATAACTCCTTTTATTGTATCAGAAGACGTACAAGTTCATTTGAGTTGCAACAATTCATCTGGTATTCCCGTTCCTTCTTTCTCAGATTTTTATCTTTAAATTTGTCATTTTAAAATATAAAGATTTGATATTTCTCTGAGATTAATAGTTTGTCTTCTATTACGTAACAGAACCATGTTTTTCAGTAGAGTAGAAGTCATGTTCACATACACAATGGGTTCTTTTATTATGCAGAAGTATGATTTGTTTATTGAACATAACTATTTTTGTCCCTAAAATACATTAATTCTAAAGAATTCATTAACTTTATTATTTATTTACTTATGAAGAACAATTGTTGCCATTTATTGTATAGTAGATCACCAGGGAATAATTGCATTTTAAATTCTATACTCACAAATTAGTAGATTTACTCTTAATTCTCAGTAACATATTTACTTATTTCTTAGGACACTTGCACCTTTGCTGTGGGTAACTTTCTGTGGATGATAAAAGTTGCAGCTGCATTAAAGGGGAAAGTGAAATTAAGGGAAGAGGCAGAAGAGCAAGTTGCTTTTGGGATGCTGTGACACACAGGGATCCTGCATTATTATTATAGCCGTGCTCTGAAATAGTCGTTTTCTCCATAAAACCTTGGAGTCAGAAGCTTTCAGGGGAACAAAAACCCAAGTTTTTTTGGGGTTAAGAGGTTATTAAGGTCTGAGAAGTACCATTTACCCAGAAAGATTAGGTATACTCAAGTGAGTTTGCTCCAGAGGATAAACCTTTCTAAATTAACATCATAAGGGCTCAGATTTTATATTCTGCTCAAGTTTTCAGACATGTATTTCAAACCAAAAAGTTTACTGGCTTCTAATGCAACAAAAGCCAATTTGAAACAATAAAAAAATATATCCTGTGTTCTTACAGATTATAGATTTTTGACAGCTAGTTGTAACATTTGACCTTGTTTTCGTAAATGTTTCTGTCCTTAGCTTAAAAAAAATCTTTCCTTTACATCTCTGGAAGAGCTCTTCACTATACTGTGATACGATACAACAGTAGAGACGCATGTTCTTTTCAGATGGGACCGTGTCTCTTTTTTTAATATTGGTATTTCCAGCACCTGGCACATATGGTGGTTCATATTTGCCAAGTGAGTGAAATACTGAATTGTTTATCTTTTTCTTTTGGTAGGGCTTCTCCTTTCTTAATCGATACCTCAGTCTGCGTGGGCCTTGCCAGGAATCTTTCTACAATTTGGGCCGTGGCCTTCACCAGCTGGGGCTGATTCATCTTGCAATCCATTATTATCAGAAGGCCCTGGAGCTCCCTCCACTTGTGGTAGAGGTATTGTATGAATTACTTTGAAAACTGAGGAGTCACTTCATTTCATATATACTCGTAGATAAGTGTCGTTAGTTCAGTGTTATGGTCCAGACAGGGAAATAATACCAGCTTATATATTAAAATGTGTTTTTCCCTTATTGAATGTATTAATGTAATTATGTTCAGCAACAAGTCAATCTTTGACATCTTGGCTTTATGACTAGGTCAGCAACCACGTGGACATACATGACTTGTGGTTATGACCATTTTAATTATCCTAAGATAGCCCCTGTAGTTTACAGGTATGAGCTGGTAGACATGAAACCTTAGTTTTGAGTAATATAGTAGTCATCGTTCATTTCCAAGTTCAAGTGTAATTAACATACTTCTTTCTAAAGATGAAAGACCAGTATTGATGTAATTTTTTTTGTTTCAAGATAATACAATATTGGGTAACGTTTAATTTCTGAAGAAAAGTATATGTTTTCATTGTTAAATTTTTAAAGTTACACTCATAATCCCCACACTCCCCCACAACTGTTTTCTAGTACCCTTGTTTAACTTTAGTTGTTAAGCAAATGAATATATACTTTTATAGTTACTCTAATGAAATACATACACTTTGGTGTTCTTTATTTCATAAATACCTTTACATGTTGCTCCTTAAGCTTTATAGGTATCATTTTTCATTGTTGCAGATGTTTTTTCTGTTAACCCCCAAATTTTGGGTAATAACACCCCTAGGGGAATCATAATCAATTTGGTGTCTGCCCTCCCAGACATATTTGGTACATGCCTTTCTGTTATATAGTACATGTATTTTGCCCCATCTGGTTGTTCGTGTTGTAATTTACTTATTTTTTTCCATTTTTTATGATGTCATAGCTATTAATCTTTCCTTTTATAGTTGCTATTTTTGCTATTATACTAAAAGGGCCTTTCCTATCGAAGATTTTGTTACCCTACTATATATTTTTCTTTTATGATTTCATTTTTTATTCTTAAATCCTTAATTCATCTGGAGTTTATTCTGCTGTGGCATGTGGGTCAGACTTTTTCCTTAACTTATTGGATAGACAATTTTAAACATTTGATAGATACAGTTGCTATAATGATTAACTGAATCAGCATAATCTGATAAAAATTTAGAATCAAGGTTGATGCATAATTTTATAATTTTTTTAGTATTATGAATTTTAATAACTTGAACACTTACGCTTATGATTTAAACTGTTTATTTGCGATAAAATTATCCTGGTTGTCAGTTTGAAATATAACTTATTTATGTATTTTCCCCTCTAGGGTATAGAAGTTGATCAGATCGACTTACGAAGAGATATTGCCTACAACTTATCTATCATTTATCAGGGCAGCGGGAATATTGCAATGGCACAAAAACTTTTGTATACCTATTGCTCTATATAGGGCACCTCGGCCGAAAAGGAGCACAGAGTAGCTGTTGTGCGTGGACCAGTGTTTTCTGTCTCAGGGCTTATTATTAGCCCCAAAATGGAAATGATAATTTCAGAATTATCTAACCGTGTATTTCATATTTGATATGTGATAATCATCTTTTTCTAGATGTGCAAAAATTACCATTCCTATAAGAATTTGTATATTGTTCTGTCATTTTCCTTTAGCATTTTTTAGTAAAATTGTCCCGAAAGCAGAAATGGACAGTAATAAGCTTTGAGTTAGCTTGGAGTCAAATACACTAATTTTTCACTCATACCATTTATTCACCTGTGCATTTAATACGATATATTAAATACCTACTATATACCAGGCACAGTGATAGGTGCTAGGAATACAGTAGTAAGATATATGTGACCTCTCAATACAATTCCTTAAATGCAGGACTTGAGATATACTTATTTGTAAGAAATATGTGCTGCATTTCTACATCCATCGTCATTGTTGTCAGTCATGTATTTCTTAGTACCCTGTTACTATTGCATGGATAGTTTTTCAAATACATAGAAAATGATGTTGCTTATTAAAGGAAAGACAAACTGGGACTCTTTCTAATGTTAACACAATTATGTAATTCACTTAGCTCCTAACAGAATTATTTAAAATTGTTATGTGGTAGGAAGAGAAATAATTGAGTTACTTTTTTACTTTTCATCTGTATGTATCTTAACTATGTAGACTATGACCTGGGAAGCTGGACTTAATTCAAAATATCCTGCTCTGAGGCTAATTAAAAAATGCATTATTAGTGTTTGTCAATGGCTTTCTGACAAAAAAAAAGAAAAAAGAAAAAGAAAAGAGAGGACCATGTTCAATAACATGACCTGGATTCCATTTCAAGATCACTAAGAATATAGGAAGAATGGGGGAATTGTCTATGTGGAATGCAGTATTGCTGATAAAAAGAATAGATAAAAAGCTTTTACTTAACTCCAATATTGTATGTTCTTTAATCTAAAATAACAATACTTGTTAATATACTATTGGTTTATTAATAACAGCATCTTAGTTTCTTTTTAGGGAAAAATGAATGCTATATGTGCATATGGATTGTAAAACCCAGTTCAATTGTGGGAGGTAAGTAGGTATGAGACATAGGGTCAAAAAAAATACAATGGGGGCTTTTTAGGAATTCTTACCACTATTTACATTGTATATATAACTTTGTAATTGAGAAGCAGAATTTGTATGTGATAAGTAAATGTATTGTTTCCTCTGTATGTGTGTGTGTTTACATATATGCATAGATATTTAAATAAATTTTATTTTTATAATGAAAGTGAATTGTTTCACATGCTTGTATGTATTTTATTTCGTGCCATTCGCAGGCAATGATAAAGCTAATTGTGATAGAGGAATGAGTTTAACATTTGTGTCTTGGAATCCTGTGGAATTGAGAACCCTGAGTTCAGAATTTCTCTTCTATTAAATTCATGGGATTGTGACTCCAGTATCTGCTGAACAGCCTTGGAGGAAACAATAAATCTCCCTAGCAGTCTTCTAAGAAAAGAAGTTGATATGCAATTGCATGAGTTTGTTTAGCATTTAAAATCATAGCGCCCATTTGCTGCGTGTTTGCCATGCTACTGTGCACTAAGTACAGTGCCAGATACAGATATGTTAGCTCCGATCCTCAGAGAATCACCTGCAAGGTGGGTGTTATGGTGTTATTATTATTGTCTCCATCTTGCATATGAGATTAAACAGCATGTTCAAGATCACTAGCAAGCTACTCCTTACTCAGAGATGTTCCTTCATCTCTGGAACATACTTGCTCCAGTTCAGAGTAACAACACAAAATTGTGCATAAATTTATTTTAGAAAGATAAGGGAGACTTTCAGCCCTTCAATCTATTAAAATCCCTTGTAGAAAACACCTTTTGGGGTGTCTTCTAAAAATCGCTATTCGCTTCCTTACCCATCATCCTCAGCGCAGTCACGGATAAGATCCTGACAGCCACTTTATACAATGAGATTCTTTTCTACTGGTCACTGTTGATTCAGCAGGGAGTCGGCTCCTGAAACAAGCTGAGCCAATCAAGAGTTGCCTCCCTCCTTCCCTGGGACCTGTAGAAGTGAGGTAGAGCCTTTCTGTTGAGCTAGGACTTGAGAGTTATGAGGCCATTTTCTGCTTTCCCTGTGAGCTAACTGGCACTTAATCCACTCTGTTGGGAAAGAAAAATAAAGCCTATACATTAAGAGAAGCAGAGATGAGAAATGGAGAGAGCACTGCTTGAGTTCCCAGAGATTTTTCCAGTTTTCCATTTCCATCCTTTCTAAGGCTGCTTTCTTACCCATAGGTTCTTCCTATAAGATATCCCTGATTCTATAATAAATTCCACTTTAAAGTTTACAGTAGCTTGAGTTTTTCTGTTATTTGCACTAAAAAAAAAAAAAAGTCCTAACTGATCCCCTATCATTCCATCTTCCTTTTCATTTAGTGTTGATGCTTTTTAGCTATTTTCACAAGAAGGAAGGACACAAGTGAATTCTTCATTTGATTCTCTAAGACAACTGTATCCTTCCCATACATTTCTCTTTCATACATAAGCTAGCATACTGGTTGGTTTTTTTCCCAGGAAGCAAGTGTTGGGTACAAAAGGTGCTTTGGGGACTAACACAGGAAAAGAGCAAAGCAGGTCTGAGGAAAGCCTCTGCAATGACAGATCCATCTAAGCACATGGGTGGGGCTGAGGGCAATCACGGAACAGAACTAATGCGGTAGTAGAAAAATAAAATGTAAATACCCTCATGAGAAAATATTGTACACATGAAGAATGCTATAAAAAGGAATATTCAAGTAAGCTTTACGAAATTAAAAATGTAACTGCCACAATTAATGGAAGGGGTGCAGAAACTGAAATTTTAAAAAGACAAAATGGAACATTGTAGAGATGAGAAAATTTCAGGTGAGAAAATGAAAGGTTACAAAATAGTCTAAATTACAATTTCTTTGTGACAGTCTGGTGTGACAGTCACCATACCTTATACATTAATTTATAGTACTTCAAGGTGTTTGCTTGATTATCAGTAATTCCAGTGTAAGAACAAACTCCTGCCATGAATTCTTTTTATGCAGTAGATGGCAGCACATTTCTATAAATTTAGAATTGTACAAGTACAGTTATACCAACTTTTAATATTTTCCTAAAAAATGAACTTAATTTTGGGAGGGATTAAGTTTTTGTTTGGATTTATGTGGGCGAGGCATGATACTGCATCTTCATTTCACATGGTCCTCTTATCAGACCAAGGAAGGAGGAGAAAGGTAGTGACTGACCACTTTTGTTTGTGATGCTAGTTTTTTTCAAATAAGCACAATAGTAAGAAATGGGGCTCGGAAAAGGGTAACAAATGTGGGCCACACGTGCTGCCCCTCAGGGCTATGTGAGTAGTACACTAGCAGCTTCCAAATGCAAGGCAGGTGTCACCCATTTTTCAGTTGAATAGAAAATTTCAGTTTGGAATATCCTGGGTGTTTGAGCAATAATATATAAAAAGCTCTGTCCCTTTGCACTGATCTCCAATAGCATTGAAAGGACAGTTGGAAATCTAATGTGTGTTTTTTGTCCATTTTTCAGCCTTGACCACATCATGCATGAAAAGTAATCCCACCCTGAAAATCATACCCCAAATTTACCGTTTGCCGACTCAAGGTAAGCAAGCTTAGAGTGACAATTAGCAGGACCATTTGGCATTTTAGTAAAGACAGGTATTTATATTTCAGAAAAGAGTTCAAGCAAGTGAAGAGAGGAAAGAGAGAGCTAAACAGATACCTCCGATTCAGTGACCCACAGCTGCGTATATGTCAATCCTGATAGAGCCAATTCTAAGGGTTCTTCTTTGTTCTAAAGTTAGTGTTAAAGATTCTAATTTCAGGTTCTAGTTTCAGAGGGGTTTGAATGCAGCAAAACAAGTGTTTCTTATTTAAGCACACCTACGTACATATAGACAGCTGAAAGAAATATTTTTCTAATCTCTTGCGTTCCAGTATTAGTTGTCTTGTTTGGACAGAGATGCTTCTTTTACTGTGTTTCCCCGAAAATAAGACCTAGCCAGACCATAAGCTCTAATGCGTCTTTTGGAGCAAAAATTAATATAAGACCCGGTATTATATAAAATATAATACAATATAATACTGTATAATATAATATAATATAATATAATATAATATAATATAATATAATATAATATAATATAATATAAATACCGGGTCTTAAATATAATAATATAATATAATATATATTATTACCAGGTCTTATGTTAATTTTTGCCCCAAAAGACGCATTAGAGCTGATGGTCGGGCTAGGTCTTATTTTCCAGGACACACGGTAAGTTTGTGCTGTGGCTGTGGCATAATAGTGCATCTCCACTACAGATGCTCCTCTCCTTTGACCAAAGGAAGAGAAAGGTAGTGACTCTGACCACTAGAGGGAGCATGACACGCACAGAATTTCCCAGAGGCCGGAAGGCTTCCAGTTAGGAGCAGTCTAATCACCTCATCAGGCCCAGGGAGGCCGGCAAATCCTAGAGCCGCTGGTGTACCCTATAAATGGTGCCTTTTTAGCTGTGTGCCTCACCCTGAAAAAGGTTTGAAAGCACTGTCTTCGACTCATTCTCCAGACACAGAGAACCAGCTTTGGGGTGAGTGAGAAACAATTCACATTGACTCCGTATTTCCAGGAGAATATCAAAGCCTAAAAATACCCTGATAACTTCAGCAGTATTGAATGACAGGATGGTTTTTCTTCCCCCTCTCCTTAATCTCTTTTCTCTTCCCTTCCCCACTTTCTCAAGGTCTCTGGTAAGCTTGAGAAAAGAGATGGGTTGCCATGTTGACACACTGAAGTTCTATTCTGTCCATCAATATTAACAACATAAAGGTCTGTTCGTCTTGCATATGATTCACGCAGAAAGACCTAAAATTTTCCTCCAAGGATGCATAGGAATTGCAGGAACTGATTTAGCCCTAACAGGGGAAAAAGAAAAGAACTGTGCAAGTCTGTCTGTGTGTAGGCAGAATTCGTGGATTGGAGAGTACTGGCGTTTTCATACATACTGCCAAGTTGCCCTCCTGTGGCTGTATCAATTGTGTGGGCATACCTGCTTCCCCATGCCCACTTCAAACCTGATCTTTTTCCCCCGATTGACAGGTGGAAAATGGCTGTTGCATTTGCATACTAGTAAGGTTGAAATCTGTCTTCTCATGTTTATAAACCCTTTGGATATTTTTTCTTCTCTGAATTGCTTTTGTCATATCCTTTACCCATTTTTTTTTTTCTAAAAGTGGGTCCTGTTTTTCTTATTGAATTATAGGCATTTTTTATTTAATCTGGAATTAAGTCTTTGTCACTTCTTTTTTTCACTTTATTTATGGTCTCTTTTTGTAAAACTCACATTTTGAATTTTGGTATAATCAAATTTGTCAATTTGTCAACACCCCCCCCCCCCCCCCCATTTTCTGGCCAACATGAAACCTCAAAAGAAAGTTGGGTTGTATTTAGGAAAGTAAGGAAGATCCTGGAAGATCTTAGGAAGATCCCAGTAGAAGGTAGAGCAGCCTCATCTCCATCGGACTGACAGGAAGTAGGGAATAAACCTTAGGACCACTGAAATAGCCTGGGTGGAAAGCTAACAGGATCTGAAAGCAGAAAGTGGGTGCTGAAGAAGGGAAGAGGCATCTCTAGAAATATGGCTGGACTTCTCGGAAATTGAGGCAGAGGTGGATTTTGAAGCATTTACAAGGCCCTCTTTGAGATGTTGTAAGTATTAAAAATACATGGCCTGTGTGCTTGACTGCTGCAGGGGCCTTGCAGCGAGCTTTTGGCTTTGTCTTACACACGATTCGTCTCATCGTGAAGCCAGAAGTCTTTTCTAGGACGAGTCAAGAACTTATCAAATATGTTTTTAAAGGCAGTGGAGACAGGGAGGAGTCATGTAAGTGCTGGCATCTGCGGGCCAACTTCAGGCAACTGAAGAGGCAAAAAACCCCACAAAACATGCTTGAGATTCTTCTTGTTGATTCTGATGGAAGAAGGGAAAGCTGGAGCTAGAGAATTAGAGAAAACAAAGGGTAGCTCTTCTCAGCTAATACAACACCTTGAAGCAGTTGAGGCAGACGTGGCCTTGAAAGGTGTGGGAAGAGATGTTAACACCTGCGTAGAGTATCAGGCAGTAGAAATCAGAAACCTCACCTGTGGAAGAAAGCTCCTGTCTGAGATCGCAGAATCTCCTTTGGCAGGATCCTTACAATTGGTGGCAAACTCTACCTGCCTGGCCGAAGGCGTCTCCCTTGGTACTGGAAGGTGCACAAGTGGTGTCAGGAAGTGGACTGCGGTCCTGACTAATCCACAGAGACTCTGCTCAGTAATCACCTCAATCTCCACTTGACTCCAGGCCGTAAGGCCACTCCAGGCCCTTTTCTACATTGGAGGGATGGTGAAAAGCTGTGTCACCATGCCTAGAGTTGCTGGTCCCAAGTAATTATGTTTTATTAGTCATTCTAGACGTTAATACTTGTAAGGTCTCTGTGGCTTCAAAACAGAAAGTTACTTATAGTTGGCATAGCCTGTGAGGAGCCTACACATTTCCAGAGCATGATGTCGGGTAAGAGAAGAAGCGGACGTGGTACACGGTTGTGCCAGAGATCCTGGCTCACCGCAGTAGGTGAGGCCGTTACAGCCAGCTCCTCAACCCTCTACTGTTGGCAACAGGCTGAAGAAGGTGACACACACATGCTGATGTACCCTTTGTACAACACAGCCATCAGTGTCCCCCAGGGCTCCTGGGAGGGGTGAGGTCAGGGCCGTGCCTGGCACTCCCCAGCATCCACCCTAGAAAGGGAAGGAGGTTAATATGGAGGTTGAGGGCTAGGAACGGGTGTGTTGTCTGCACCTGGGAATAACAGTCATAGAAGTGCAGACATTTAGTGAATGTTGGCAAGAGTATGGTCAGAGGTGCATGACTTAAAGCAGTGCCGTCAAATGAACTTTCTGTGATTCTGTAAATGTCGGTGATGTCTAATTTGGTGGGCACTGGCTATGTGTGGCTATTGAGCCTTTGAAACGTGGCTAGTGAGACTGAGGAACGGAATTTTAATTATATTAAAATTGCCACGTTGGCTCCCATATTGGACTATATAGATTTGAGGGACCACATTAAGGAATTCTTAATTAATGGCATTATATCTGAGTTTTAAATTCCTTGTGCATTTCCAATAGGCCCCAAGAGGTGGAGGCTGCGTGTGAATTACAGGTCACTGAATACACGGACTTAGACTGATCAGTTCACTGTACCCCGAGGTCAGGATGTTCTGGACTGCCCCACGGGAACCGTGTGTTAGAGAGAAGTGTTACCAGATGCTCACGGTGGAGAAGAGAAGACAGCTTCCATTTGCCAGCGGGAGGCGTCACTGAAGACCCAGCTGTCTTCAGCCCCTGTGTGGTTAGGAAATGAAGTAAGGTGGTGGTGCTACTGTAGATAATGATTCAGTGACATTGAAAGGCTTTGAAAGAGCATGAGAGACAAGTCCCTGAGGTGCTGGCTCTCCTAGAGGAAATGAGGGAAGAAATGTCACTTGATAATTGTCATTTCTCTTGCACTTGAGAGAAGTATGCGAGACACATCATTTTTAGTAAGCATCGAATTCACATAGATTTTTCCCCTGGTTCATCAGCTTCTGAGTTCAGTGGGAATTATGGGTGTTTGTCAGAGACGGTCCTGAAATCACCACCCTTTCACCAGTTTGACTCGAGTAACTGGGCAGCACGAGAACCTCTCCTGGGACTAGAAAGCGAACAGTAGCTGCCCTGTGGATGAGCAGCAGCCCACATGCTACTTGAGGCTTTGCAACCCCCTCCCTCCCAACCCCACATGTCTTGCTTACTGCACCATTTTATTTCAGAAAGATTTTCAGGAAATCTGTGGGATGTGCTAATGGTTGCTCTTCTGACAGTGAGGCCTTGTGTGTCCTGTGTGCTTTAGACTGAAGTGGTCTCAGGACATATGCAGGTCTGTCCTGACGGCCACAGGGGCCTTGTGTTTGACCCTTTCCACGCAGGCCACAGGTGTAAGACACAGGAAAGAGGGGGAGAAAACTCGGGTCTGTTGCGTGCCTGTTCAGTTTGTTCGTAACACAGGCTCTTTTTCTAGTCGTTATTTTTTCCTTTCAGATTTTCTGCGTTTGGTGTCATTCTTAGAAATGTCTCTTTCTCCACAAGATGACAAATCTTTACACTCATATAATCTAGTACTTTTATGGTTTGTTCCCCCCTTTTAAAAATTGTAATGATATGCATCACACATAAGTTACCATTTTAGCCATTTTTAACTGTCCAGTTCCATGGTATTAAGTAAATTTACGTTGTTGTGCTATCACCACTGTCATCTCCAGAACTTTTTCATCTTCCCCAGCAGAAACTCTGTATCCCTTAGACACTCGCTCTCTATTCTTTCTGCCCCTACGCTCTGGCAACCAACATTCTACTTTCTGTATGAATTTAACTACTCAAGTACCTCATATAAGTGGGATCATACAGTATTTGTCCTTTCGTGTGTGGCTTAGTTCACATAGCATAATGTCTTTAAGGTTCATCCATGTTGTAGCACATGTCAGAATTTCCTTGTTAAGGCTGAATCACATTCCTTTCTATGTCTATACCATATTTTTTTATCCATTCATCCATCAACAGGCATTTGAGTTTTTTCTACCTTTTGGCTACTGTGAATAATGCTATGAACGTTGGGGTACAAATATCTGTTCAAGTCCCTCTTTGCAGTTCTTTTCGGTGTATACCTGGAAGTGGTGTTTTTCCCCTTAAATATATACTCTAGCTCAGGGGTGTCCAAACTGCGGCCCGTGGGCCAACTGCGGCCCGCAATCCATTTTTAATTGGCCTGCAGCAAATACCAAAAATATATTTAGTTTACTTAAATAAACCAGGTGAGGCAATACGTACTTCACCTCGAGTGAGTGGCCCGGCTGTTTGTGTATTTTACCGCATATGGCCCTTGGTGAAAAATGTTGAAAAAAGTTTGGACACTCCCGTGAGTCTAGCTGAATATAAAGGTTTGTTTTGTGAGGTAGGATGAGGTGGAAACACACCTTTGTTTTACCAAAGGCCAACTAACTAGCTTATTGTCTCAATGGACTTCACTGAACAATCTTTTACCCCTGCTCTGAGATGCCATCTGCAGTGTCCAGTCTCCAGTACAGTGAGCTCAGGTTCGGCGGGACACTCACACTCACACGACTAAAAGGCCACACCTGGCGTCAGCCTCTCTTCCTTCTGCTGGAGGATACAGGACATAAATTACAGTATGTCACCAGAGCAGCATCAGGATCTTACAACAGCCCAGGACTTGGCTTTTGGCCCCCACGTGACAGTGCAGGTGTAAGGGAACAAGGCCTCACAGGAACCAAGACCATCACAGGAACCAATATTGCCTGTTAAGAGCCCATGAATTGATCACTTCCTGACACCCGCCAGGAAGGTCACACGTGTCT
Source organism: Rhinolophus sinicus (assembly GCF_057876585.1). NCBI lineage: Eukaryota > Metazoa > Chordata > Mammalia > Chiroptera > Rhinolophidae > Rhinolophus > Rhinolophus sinicus. The sequence goes on along the minus strand of NC_142517.1, from coordinate 179,795,319 downwards.
GTGAGCTCATGCTGCACAGGGAAGGCTCAGAGCCCTGCTCCCCACCATCGCTGGTGTCCGTTTCTAGTCCTCCCTGTCTAAGTGCAGTGTCCTCATCAGAAGTCACTTTTATGTTAGGGAACGCTGCCTGGGAACACAGCTGACATTCCACCCTATCAGGTTTCCAGGCAAAGAATGCTGGGAGAGGGTAAATCCAAGGTCTTTTCCTCCCGGAAAAAGAGAAAGGGTTTTAATTCTTTATTCACATCATCTTTATCACATACCAAATTTTTTTTTTTTTAATTAAAGTTTATTGAGGTGACAATTGTTAGTAAAATTACATAGATTTCAGGAGTACAATTCTATAATACATCATCTATATATCACATTGTGCGTTCACCACCCAGAGTCAGTTCTCCTTCCATCACCATATATTTGATCCCTTTTTACCCTCATCTACCATCCCCCTCTCCCCTTACCCTCTGGTAACCATTAAACTATTGTCTGTGTCTGAGTTTTTGTTTCTTTGTTTGTCTTGTTCCTTTGTTGTTTTCAGTTTTATATCCCACGTCAGTGAAATCATATCGTTCTTGACTTTTTCTGTCTGACTTTTTTTGCTTAGCATAATAATCTCAAGATCCATCCATTTTGTTGCAAATGGCACTATTTCATCTTTTCTTATGGCAGAAAGGTATTCCATTATGTATATATACCACAACTTCTTTATCCAATCATCTACATACCAAATTCTAATGGTGACTATTTCTGGACTTTTTGTTTTGTTTCATTAAAACTGTTTGTCTATTTTTGAGCCAGTACCAAATTATTTTAATGATTGTAACACATTTCTTTTTTAAATGACTGATTAATGGATGTATAAATACTTAGGGAAAAGGGCTCAAATCCTGTGTAGGGCCAGTGACTTATTACAAAGTGAACATAGCCATGAGCGCACCACTGAAATCAAGAAGCACGTGACCAGCTCCCCTACAGGCCACCCACACCCATTACTAGAAGTATGGCCCTGTGTGGTTTCAACTGTGTCAGTTTGGTTAAGTTGGAACTATGTTTCCTGGAATCCCTTTCCTTTTGTGGTCCCATGTTAGAGATGGCCAGGGGACTCTGCAAGAAATTTAGTACATGGAAGTGAAGCAGAAGCCATTATTCTGTGTTAACCATGGTGGTTAGATGTGGGGACAAATGCAGCGGTGTTGGTGGGTTTCATTTATCCTTGCTCTTCTCGGCCCTGCCTCCAGCTCATTGCCTTACTGCCAGCTCTGCTGCCCCAAACCTACACACACGCCACAGCTTCCCATAGGTGTTCACCAGCTCCCCTCTGTGCTCTCACTCTGGCCCCTGGACAAGCCTGACTTTCCAGATTCCCCTGCAAATCACATCACGGCTTTAGGAAGGCTGGTTAAGGACTGCTGGGATCCTCCTACTCCCTCTGGACCTTTACTCCCTCCTACTTCCCCATTGTGCGAAGCCTTATTCCTTATTTAATAACACTCAGTGCTTTCCTAATAGAACCTCTGTAAAAGCTACTGATTTTTGTATGTTTCATTTACATCCTACTAGTTACTTAATTCTTTTATTGAGTTAGTTTTACTGTTAATTCCCTCAAGTTTTCCAGGTACACTGTCATCTGCAAATAGATCATTTTACTTTTTAGTTATCCAGTCTTATGCCTTTGATTTTTCTAATTGCATTGTTTAATATTTCTATTTATACAATGTTAAATAATAATGGAGATAGTGGGCATCCCTGCCTTGCTGTCAGGAATAAGATTTTATGTAAAATAAATATATATTTTTATGTATACTTACATATTTGATGTTTTTTAAAAAACCCTCTCTATTCCTATTTTCTTGCATAGTTGTATCTTCAGCGGTGTTGAATTTCATCAAAGGCTTTTGCAACATTTATGTAAATAATGATGACTTTCTCCCTTACATTTTAAATACAATTTTTTCCATTAGATTTTTTTGAGATATAATTGACATATTAGTTGCAGGGGTAAAATATTGATTCAATGTTTATATATACTGGAAATAATCACCATAAATCTAGTTAACATTCATCACCATACACAGTTACAAAAGTTTTTTTGTTGTGATGAGAATTTGTAAGATTTATTCTCAGCAATTTTCAAATATGCAACATAGTATTATTAATTATAGTTGCTATACATTACATGGCCATGACTTATTTATTTTATAATAGGAAGTTTGTCACTTTTGGCACTGTTCAAGCATTTTGCCCTCCTTTCACCCCCTGCCTCTGGCAATCACCATCTATTCTCTGTCTTTATAAGCTTGGTTTTTGTTGTTGTTTAGGTTTGGTTTTTAGATTTCACATGTACAGGAGATCACATGGTATTTGTCTCTCTTATTTCACTTAGCATAATGCTCACAAGGTCAATCCATGCTGTTGCAAATGGCAAGATTTCATTCTTTTTTATGGCTGAATAATATTCCATTATATATACAGAGGGTGCCAAAAAATGTATACACATTTTAAGAAAGGAAAACTGTATTAAAATTGTAATACTCAATATATACTGATAACAAGAGATGAATGAATACAAGTCACGTTTGACTTCTGCAATTACAAGAGGTGCTCAAAGTGGTTACCATCAGCGTAAACTGTTCTAACACCAGAGCAGAAGCAGGACTTGTTGCTGTGCGAGACCTCCTGGATCTTCCCTTGTGCACATCACACACAGTACCATGCTTCTCAAACTTTCACGAATGTGTGCAATTGTTAGGCGTGTTGGAGGTTCTGTTGCACACTCATGCCTCTGTTGTCATTGTACTTCCACAACATTCTCAAATTTCAAATACTACTTCAAAATGGTCTTGTGCGCCTCAAATGACAACCATGCTTCCACTATTTTCTTTGACTGTCCTGCCTGTTGCATGGTGATGCTAACATTCGTTTGATTAATGCCATCTTTTGAGCAAATGTCATACTACACATTGCTACCATAATTCAATTCAACTTTGAAAAGTAACACATAGATAACATCATTTAAAATTTGTATTCTTTTTTTGTACACACATTTTATATACCACATTTTATATACCCTGGTATATACTACATCATCTTTATCCATTTATCCATCAATGGACACATGGGTTACTTCCATATCTTGGCTATTATAAATAATGTTTCAATGAAGATTGAGGTGCATATATGTTTTCAAAGTAGCGTTTTCATTTTCTTCAGTTAAATAGTCAGAAGTGGAATTGCTGGGTCATATAGTTCTATTTTTAATTGTTTGAAGAACCTCTGTACTGTTTTTCATAGTGGCTGTACTAATTTACAATCCCAACAGTGTAAAGGGTTCCCTTTTCTCCACATCTTCACAACACTTATTTGTTGTCTTTTCCATAATATGACTTCACAAGCGTTAGAATGGCTGTCTCATTGTAGCTGTTTTTTTTTTTGCTTTATGATGCATACTTTATTTTCAGAAATAAAGATCTAAGCACAGACATAACAGTTATTATTTATACACACCAGAATTTCTGGCTGTTTTTTTTTAAGTGGAGGGCTGCTTAACTTTCTTTATTTTTTTATTTTATTTTACTCAAATTTTTTTTTTTCAATTTTTCAATTACAGTTGCCATACAATATTATGTTAGTTTCAGGTATACAATGTAGTGATTAGACATTTACATAACTTACAAAGTGATCACCCCAATAAGTCTAGTACCCATCTGACACCATACATGGTTATTACAATATTATTGATTATGCAAGGAGGACTTTATGTCCCCTTGACTGTTTTTATAACTGACAGTTTGTACTTCTTAATCCCTTCCCCTTTTTCACTGATTCCCCCTAACGCCCCTCCCATCTGGTAAGTATCAATTTGTTCTGTCTCTATGAGTTTTTCTTTTGCTTGTTCACTTATTTTTTTTTAAATTTTTTTTTGATTCCACATATAAGTGAAATCATGATATTTGTCTCTCTCTGACTTATTTCATTTAGCATAATACCTTCTAGGTTTATCCATGTTATTGTAAATGGTAAGATTCCATTCTTTTTTATAGCTGAGTAATATTCAGTTATATGTACGCATGTACCACTTCTTTATTCAGTTGTCTATTGATGGACACTTAGGTTGATTACATATCTTGGTTATTCTAAATAGTGCTGCAATAAACATAGGGGATGCATGTATCTTTTTGTATTAGTGTTTTGGATTTCTTCAGATAAATACCCAAAAGTGGAATTGTTGGGTCATAAGGTAGTTCTGTTTTTAATTTTTTGAGGAAACTCCATACTGGCTACAGCAGTTTACAATGTCACCAACAGAGCATGAGGATTCCCTTTCCTCCACCTCCTCACCAACACTTGTTTGTTCATTTGTTGATAGTAGCCATTCTGACAGGTGTGAGGTCATATCTCGTGGTTTTTATTTGCATTTCCCTGATGATTAGTGATGTTGAGCATCTTTTCATATGTCTGTTGGCCATTATGTCCTCTTTGGAGAAAGGTCTATTCAGGTCCTCTGCTGATTTTTAAATCAGATTGTTTTCTTTCTTTCTTTCTTTCTTTTTTTGGTGTTAAATTGTATGAGTCCTTATATATTTTGGGTATTAGCCCCTTATCAGATGTATCATTGGTGAATATCTTCTCATTCAGTAGGTTGTCTTTTTGTTTTGTTGATAGTTTCCTTTGCTATGCAAAAAATTTTAGTTTGATGTAGTCACATTTGTTTTTTGTTTTCCTTGCCCAAGGAGATATATTCAGAAAAACATTACTAAGAGTGATGTCACAGAATTTACTGCCTATGCTTTCTTCTAGGAGTTTTATAGTTTCATGTATTACATTTAAGTCTTTAATCTATTTTTATTCTTGTATATGATGTAAAAAAGTGATCCACTTTCATTCTTTTGCAGGTATCTGTCAACTTTTCCTAACACTATTTATTGAAGAAACTGTCTTTACCACATTGTATATTCTTGCCTCCTTTGTCATAGATTGACATACAGGCATGGGCTTATTTCTGGGCTATTCTACTCTGTTGATCTATGTGTCTGTTTTTATGCCAGTACCATCCTGTTTTGATTACTAGAACCTTGTAGTTATAGTTTGATATCAGATAGTGTGATAAACTCCAGCTTTGTTCTTTTTCAAGATTGCTTTGGCTATTCAGGGTCTTTTGTGGTTGCATATAAAGTTTAGGATTGTTTGTTCTATTTCGGTGAAAAAATGCCATTGGTATTTTCATAGGGCTTTCATTGAATCTATAGATTGCTTCAGGTAGTATGGATATTTTAACGATGTTAATTCCTATCCATGAGCCTGGTATATGCTTTCATTTATTTATATCTTCTTCAGTTTTTTCAGTGTCTATAGTTTTCCAAGTACAGGTCTTTTATTACCTCCTTGGTTAAATTTATTCCTAGGTATTTTATTCTTTTAATACAATTATAAGTGGGATTTTCTTTTCTTTTTCCCCTTCTTCCACACCCCCCCCCCACTCTCCCCCACTCCAGTTCAAGCCGTTGTTTCTGTCTAGTTGTGTAGGACATAGCTTCCTGACCCATGCAGGTATGAGCCTTGAGTTCCCCCGGCTGAGGCAGTCAGTCACCAGTGTCATTGGTCAGCTGCTCACAGCAGCTCATGGCAGCTCTCGCCGGATGCAGGCCGCTCATGATGGCTGCCGGCCACTCAAGCTGGTCACTGGCCGCTCATAGCGGCACAAGGTAGTCCACAGCAGCACTCAGCAGCCGGCGGCAGCTCACAGCAGCCTAGCTCCAGGGAGAGCTGTTGTTCACAGTCTTAGCTGTAGAGGGTGCAGCTTACTGGCCTATGTGGGAATCGAACCAGCGACCTTGGCATTAGGAGCACAGCGCTCCAACCACCTGAGCCACGGGGCCGGCCAGTGGGATTTTCTTAATTTCTCTGATAGTTCATTATTGAAATATAAAAACGCAACTGATTTCTAAATGTTAATTTTGCATCCTGCTACTTTACTGAATTCATGTATTAGTTCTAATAGTTTTTTGGTGGATTCCTTAGGGTTCTCTCTATGTAGTATTGTGTCATATGCAAATAATGACAATTTTACATCATTCCAATTTGGATGCATTTTCTTTCTTTTACTTGTCTGATTACCGTGGCTAGGACTTCCAATACGACGTTGAATAAAGTGGTGAAAGTGGATATTCTTGTCTTGTTCCTGATCTTGAAAGATTTCAGCTTTTTTACCACTGAGTTTGATGTTAGCTATGGGTTTATTATATATGGCCTTTATTATATTGAGGCATGTTCCCTCTATCTCCACTTTGCTGATGAGTTTTTATCATAAATGCATGTTGGATTTTGTCAAATGCTTTTTCTTTATCTATCAATATGATCATATAATTCCTATTCTTCATTTTGTTTATATGGTGTATCATGTTAATTTATTTGTGGATATTAAACCACCCTTGCATCCTGGGAATAAATCCCACTTGATCATGATGTATGATCTTTTTAATGTATTGCTGAATTTGATTTACTAATGTTTTTTTTTTTTTTTTTTTTTTTTTTGGAGGATTTTTCATCTGTTCATCAGGGGTATTAGCTTATAATGTTCTTTTTTTGTAGTGTCTTTGCCTGGTTTTGGTTAATGCTCACCTCATAAAATGAGTTTGGGAGCCTTCCCTCCTCTTCAACCTTTTTAGAATGTTTGGGAAGGATAGGTAGTAATTTTTCTTTGAACATTTGGTAATATTCAACCTGTAAAACCATCTGGTCCAGGGTTTTTGTTTGTTGGGAGTTTTTTGATTACTCATTTGATTTCATTAGTGGTTATTGGTCTGTTCATATTTTCTGTTTCTTCCTGACTCAGCCTTGGAAGATTATATGTTTCTAGGAATTTGTCCATTTCTTTCAGGTTGTCCAATTTGTTAACATATAATGTTCATAGTATTTCCTTATAATTCTTTGTATTTCTGTGGTGTCGGTTGTCTGATTTTATTTATTTGGGTCCTCTCACTTTTTTTCTTGATGAGTCTGGCTAAAGGTTCATCAATTTTGTTTATCTTTTTAAAGAAACAGCTCTTGATTTCATTGATCTTTTGTATTGTTTTTTAGACTCTATTTCACTTATTTCTACTCTGATCTTTTTTTTTTCCTTGCTTCTCACTTTTGGTTTTGTTGTACTTTTTCTAGTTCCTTTAGGTGTAAGGTTTATTTGAAAATTTTTTTGTTTTTTGAGGGAGGTCTATATTGCTATGGATTTCCCTGTTAGGACTGCTTTCATTGTGTGCCATAGATTTTGGGTCATTGTTTCATTTTCATTTGTCTCAAGGTATCTTTTGATTTCTTCCTTGATTTTGTTGTTGACCCATTCGTTCTTTAGTAGCATGTTATTTAGACTCCACATATATGATTTTCAGTTTTCTTCTTGTAATTGATTTCTAGTTTCATAAAATTGTGATCAGAGATGTTTCATTTTAAATTTATTGAGACTTGTTGTGTGGCCTAACATGTTGCCTATCCTGGAAAATGTTACATGTGAACTTGAAAAGAATGTATTTTCTGCTGCTTTTGGACGAAAAGTCCTAAAAATATCAAGTAAGTCCTTCTGCTCTCTTGTCATTTAAGGCCACCGTTTCCTTGTTGATTTCTTGTGTGGATAATCTAGCCATTGATGTCAATGGAGTGTTAAAGTCCCCTACTATGACTTTATTACTGTTGATCTCTCCCTTTATGTCCATCAATATTTGCTTTATATATTTAGGTGCTCCTGTGTTGGGTGTGTAGATATTTGAGTTATATCTTCTTGCTGGACTGATCCCTTTATCATTATGAAATGCCCTTCTTTGTCTCGTTACAGCCGGTTTTAAAGTCTATTTTGTCTAATATAAATATTGCTACCCCAGCTGTTTTTTTCATTTTCATTTGCATGAAATATCTTTTTCCATCCCTTTACTATCAGTCTGTGTATGTGTGTCTTTCGATCTGAAGTGGGTCTCTTGTAGACAGCATATGTATGGGTCTTATTTTTTATCCATGTAGCCACCCTATGTCTTTTGATTGGAGCATTTAGTCTATGTACTTTTAAAGTAATTATTGATAAGTACATAGTTATTGTCATTTTATTGTTTTCTAAATGTTTTTGTAGTTTTTCTCTGTTCCTTTATTCTTTTGTTCTCTTATATGTTGGTGACTTTCTTAGTGTTTGGATTCTTTTTATTTCTTGTATATCTCTTGTAGATTTTTGGTTTGTGGTTACTATGTGCTTCATATATACCAGCTATGTTTACAGCAGTCTATTTTAACTTGATGGTCGCTTAAGTTCAAACATATTCTAAATCACTACAAATTTTACTCACCCTCTCCATGTTTGTTTTTGTCATTTTTACTTCTTCTGCATGTTTTTGCATCCTTTAATTTATTGTTGTAATTTTACATGATGTTCCTACTTTTGCCTTTTAACCTTTGTACTAGCTTTATAGTTGGTTGATCTACTGCTTTTCCTAAGTGTTTGCCTTTGCAAGTGAGAATTTTTTTCTATATTTTCTTATTCATATTTTTTATCTTTCTTTTCTACTTAAAGAAGTCCCTTTAAGGCCTGGAGAAGAATCAGGAAGGTTTGGAACAACTGTGAGCAGTTTCAGAGAAACGTCTACTTGCTCCCGTGTAGAAGGGTGGCAAAAAAAAAACAAAAAAAAAGTCCCTTTAATATTTCTTGTAATACTGGTTTAGTGGTGGTGAACTCCTTTAGCTTTTTCTTGTCTGGGAAGCCCTTTATCTGTCCTTCGATTCTAAATGATAGTCTTGCTGAGTAATCTTGGTGGTACGTCTTTGCTCTTCATAACTTTGAATATTTTGTGCCACTCCCTTCTGGCCTGCACTTTCTGTTGAAAAATCAGCTGATAGTCTTATGGAAGCTTCTTTGTACATGACTTTTGCTCCTTTTAAGATTTTCTCTTTGTCTTTAACCTTTGCCATTTTATTTATGGCGTGTTTTCGTGTGGGCCTCTTTGGGTTCATCTTGTTTAGGACACTCTGTGCTTACTGGACTTGTATATCTATTTCTTTCTTTAGATTAGGGAAGTTTTCAGCCATTATTTCTTCAGACAGATTTCAAATGCCTTGCTTTCTTTCTTCTTTGGAAGCCCTATGATGTGAATTTTGGTATGTCCCAGGGGTTCTCATTTTTTAAAATTTTTTTCAGTTTGCTGTTCCAATTGGTTTTTTCCCACTAGCTTGTCTTCCAGACTGCTGAGTTGATACTCTACTTTATCTAACCTATTGATTCCCTCTAATATATTCTTCATTTCAGTTATTGTGTTCTTCATTTGTGAGTGGTTCTTTATGGTTTCTCTTTGTTGAATTTCTCATTGAGTTCATCTATTCTTCCCCTAAGTTCATTGAATATCCTTATACCAGTGTTTTGAAATCTGCATCTGTTAGATTACTTGTCTCCATTTCATTCAATTCCTTTTCCGGAGTTTTGTCCTGTTCTTTCATTTGGGACATGTTTCTTTGTCTCCGTGTGTTTGTTCCTATGTATTAGGTATCCTGTGAGGCCCAGTGGCAGAGTCTCCCTATTCACCGGAGCTGGGTGTTCCAGGAGTGTTACTTATGTGGGTTGAGTGTGCCCTCCTACTGTAGTTAAGCCTTGTTGGCACATCAAGGTTCAGACTGGCCCTCAGGCTGACTGGCTGTGAGGGCTGGCCATGACTATAGCAGACAAGCTGTTGTGCTAGGGCTGAACCCAGAGTGGGAATCGCTTTAGCAGTGATATGTTGCCAACAAAGTCCACCCTTCAGGTGTGTTATTTGTGGACCTGGTTGGGTGGTACTCTGGTGTGGTCTGAAGCTGGCCATTGGGTGTACTGATTCTGAACCCTCTGGGAGGGGCTCCAGTGCAGGCCAAGGTCAGCCACCATTTGTGCCCATCTTGGGGTTGCCTGATGGGGGCTACAAAGTTGCTGCTTGTGCCGAGCTTGGAGGTGATTGGAGTGGCTATGCTGCAAACAGGCTGGCGGCCACTAGTGCTAGGCTTAGGACTCTTTGGTGGAAACACAATGTGTGCTGAGGCCAGTGACCACTAGTGCCAGGTTTGTGGTCACTTAGTTGAAGCCACATTCCAAGCCAGGACTGGCTGCAGCTTATGACAGGCTTGGGGCCACCTGATGGGTCTCAATGCAATCTTTGTTTGTACCAGGCTTGAGGCCACTTACTAAGAGGTACAGGGCACTCTGAGGCCAGCCACTGCTTGTTTGGGGTTTGTGGACCTTTGAGAGATGTTAGGAATATCTGCAGCATGAGCTGAAACAGGCTGCTTATGTCAAATCTCTGACTTCCCCCTTTTGCAACCAACTGGGGGAAATGGCTTTTAAAGGATGTGTGTGATTAGGTCAGGCTCACCAGGATAGTGTCCCTTCCTGAAAGTCAACCATGATACATAATCTAATCATGGGAGTAAAATTCCTCATTTTGACAGTCCCAGGGATGATGCAGGCATGTACACCAGAGGGTGGGCCATCGTGGGGCCTACCTTAGGATTCTGCCTATCACTCTGTTTGTTCCATTATCACCTTGCTTAGTGTGTTGGATTTTTAAAAACTGAATATATTTGTCATATAGCGGTGTAAATGGAAGGTATACATTTTAACTTAATATATTTATATATTGTAATATGATTACCATTGTAGTGACACTTATTACCTATCACCTTGCCTAGTTATCCTTTTTTAGTGGTTGGATAATTAAATTTTAGTCTCTTAACAAGTTTGATGATTGTAGTACAGTATTGTTGTCTGTATTCATTATACTCTGCATTACATCTCTATGGTTTATTTACTATTTATTGCAAATTTGCATCCTTAAATAACATAAATCTTATCCCCCACCCCCTGGTATAGTGTGTTGGTTTTTAAATGTCTGATGCCGGTCTCTTTTGCTTTAGTAAGTTACATGATCCTTGTACCTGTAGACCTTGAGAATATTTTATTTGCCTTTAAAATCTAATAGTTTTATTAGACTGTCTCAAAGTGGATCATTTGGTTTTTTCCAGGTACCTCATGAGTCCTTTCAATATGTAGATTCAGATATATATTTTTTCTATTTTTGGAAAGTGTTCTTGGAATGTAATTTTAAATGTTACCTCTGTTCTTTTTTTTTCTTCCCCAGGGGCTCCAACAACACAAATATATTATTCTGTCTTTGCCTATCTTCCATTAGTTTTTCTCTGACCTTTTTAAATTCTTTGTCATTTTCATTTTCTTGGTGGTTTTCCTGCCTTTCTTCAATGACTCTTACGTTCACCTGAATCTATTCTCCCTTATAACTTATTCTTCTTAGACCCCTTCACTAGCTTCCTTTTTCTGTCTTTCCAGCTTTTTATTTTTATTTTTAATTTTATCTGCTTTTGCCTGCTACTCATCCTTGTGTGAGGTGAAGTGAGGTGGGGCAGAAGTGTGAGAGAGCATGCAATGGGATCGGGTAATTTTTGTGCTTTTATTTATTTTGAAGATTTGACGTTGTCTACCTCAAGTTATGCTGAGAATGTGGTTTTTGTGTAGAATTTACTTTTCCTTTTTTGTTTCACATTGCTTTTGAAGGAAATATGGGGAGTTACCTAGCTATGTAGTTGCCACTGTCTTTAGCTACCTGGAGTCCCTGTTCACAGATTATTAAAGAATCAGTTTTTAAAGCTTCTGGAAGAATGTGACAGCTTGTGGCTATCTTATGTAAATGCTCTGGAGGAAAAGGAGTGCCAATGTAACAGGTACCTAGCACTTAGAGCTCTCTGGCTGCAGTGTTAATGAAATTGAGTTCGTGCCCACCTGAGTGTATTTTCTCTACTCACAATGCTTTCACTGCTGTGATGGACATTGGTGGTTTTGATCTGAAACTACCTCGTTGATTTCCTTTGGGGGAACCACTGTGTTTCAGAGATGGTCACATCTCACATCCAGACCTAACCAATCAGTATGTAATCCATCTTTGTGGACATGTGATCAGTCAATCCAATGAGACTCAATCCTGAATCTCTTATTTAGAACTATCAGAAAAGAAAAGCCCTCTTTCTGCTGGGGTTGGTAAGCAGAAAATATTCCATAGTCTGTTTTAGTCTTGTGTATGTTGTACATTGTTTCTGACCATTTATAGATGGGCTTACATTAGAAAATGGCTTACAGAGTCCTTATTGCCTAAAGAAGTCCAAAGTGGAAAACAGGGTGATATAGCACAGTGACAATATAAAGCCATCTTGCTCATTAAATGAGACTGATCACCAGAAAAGAGCCCATATGAGAAGAGACATGCCAAATATTATCAAATAATGATTTTTTTTAATAGAAATTTTGCTCTTTTTTTTCAAACGGTATTCTGGGTAAACCCAGCAGCTAGCTGAAGCAAAGGAAGCCTTGTCCTCTCTTTTTGTTAATGGGCTCAAATCTAACCTAGGGAATTAAATAAGAAAAAGTAAATTGAAATGTGAAACTATTTTGGAAAATATCTATTATGTGGTTAGATGTTTTCAGAGAGGCTTAGAAAGTAAACCGGCTAAGGCTTTGTTTGTAAAACAACTGACCCCTGAGATAAAACTAGACCAAAGGTCTTCTGTTAAGAACGGGAAGTTTGATGATAAAGAAACCAGGAGATATTGAAAGCAAAAGGGTCACTGAAATAACAACTGTCCAATACTGGCTAAGAAACTGAAGGATAAATATCCGAAATCTGTCTAATGATGCTATTCTGAGGGAGACATTAATCTATAAAAATTCCTTGTCCTTCTTCTAAACTCACAAGTGGAACAATACAGGGTGCTTGTTGATATTGTTATCTACAATTAATCCGAGTAGTCTAAAACATAACTAAATAATTATGAATTATTGCCACTTTCTCTTTCCATTAACTATCCACTGGTATAATACTATTTGATCATATAGAATACAGTTATAATAGTTGTTTTAATGTGCTTGTCTCTCAATTCTAACACTTGTGTAAGTGCTGGGTCAATTCTGATTAATTTCTCACTATGGGTGATATTTTCCTGCTTCTTTGCATGCCCGACACATTTGGAATGGATGCCAGACATTGTGATTTTACCTTGAGAGGTGCCATATATTTTTATATTCCCCTAAATATTCTTAAGCTGTTTTGGAACATAGTTACTTGGAAACTAATCATCTGGGGTCTTGCTTTTAAGATCTGTTAGATGGGCTTACATTAGAGCGGTGTTCACTCTAGGGCTACTGTATACTACTGAGACAAGACCATGTTGTATACTCGACCCAATGCCCTGTACATAATGAAGTTTCCAATACTGGCTGGTGGGCACTGGTACTATGTGCACGCGCTGGGGACTGTTACCTTGGATGGTTCTTTCTCCAGCCCTTAGGTAGTTTCCTTACATGCGTGTGCTGACCAGTACTCAGATGAATGCTCAGAGGGTTCTCTGGACATCTCTGAAATTCTCTCTCGATGCAGCCCTCTCCTCTCGGGCACTCTAGCAGCCTTTGTCTCCCCGGACTCTAAGTTCTGGCTCCTTAACTCAGAGAACCCTCCAGGCTCCATCCTGATTTCCTTTTCCCTTCTTTGCACTGTAAACTGAAATCTCTCAAGGCTGTAAGCTAGGGCAATAGTACGGCTCACCTCATTTGTTCCCTTCTCTCAGGGATTACTGTTCCTTCTGTCATGATGTCCAGTCTCTTAGAAGCCATTTTTTCATATTTTGCCTGTTTTTTGGTTGTTTCAGGTGAAAGTAGAGTCCCACAATAGAAGCTAGTATATTATATAATAGACCCGATAAAAAGACTATAGAAACTTTTAAAATATCATAGAAATATTTTAGTAAATCATCACATTAAATATAAGCTTTACTAGAAATGATCACCAGTCTAACTCTATAATTCTCTTCTCCAAGCTAGTGTTTAGTACAATAGCCAATCCAAAAAATGATATAAAGGTATGTTACACTAACATTACCAATAATGATACCCTTTGAGGACAATACATAAGTGAAGAAAAGTGTCCTTGTTCTGGACAAGGAGGATATAAATATTCTTGGCATGACAAACTCTAGGACAATATCTTTACAACCCATTAAGGTTGATCATCTCTCTTGTGCAGTAACTGAGATTTTTTTTCTTATGTCGAATTTAGGACCAAGGTTTTCAATGCCAACCCAGGAGCAAGGTTATTGGTCTGGCATGTTCTGTGGGACTCGTACTTAGGCTGTTTCAAGATGACTCCCCCAAATCCTCAATTGACTATACCTCCTTATAAAAAGTCCAAAGAGATAAATCACATAGGAGTTAGACAACTTGAGATCATGAAAAATGTGTTCCCTCACTTTGTTATCCCAATAAATAGCATAGCCCAAGTCTTGGAGATACAACAAAGAAGTTTAAATTCATTAGCCAAAGTAATTATGGGTAATAAAATAGCCATGAATTATCTTTCTCTAGAGAGGTGTCCGCACCAGTGCTAGCACTTTGTATTGTATCAGGATTGACAAAATCATTGTTTGTTCATTCCTGAATGCTTCAACAGAGCCACTGTCCTAACATAAAGACCAAAAGGGGGCACAAATAATAAAGTGTTCCCACCTTCCCAACAGATGGAACAGTAGATAACTGTTCTGAAGGTATGGTAACAAACAGCCATCAGAACCAATTTTAAACTTCTCACTGATCAATGACAACTTGTTTTTGTGCATGAGCTCTTATAATCCTGCAAGTGAGTCTCTCACTTCTGAAAGATGGGATACACAGGAATGGACATGCTCCAATAAGCTTGCCTTTGGATGCCAAATAATCAACAACAGACTCACCCAAGTAATTACACTTCTACAGGTGTCAACCCATTTAAGCTTTTGCAGTCTTCCAATCCTTAAACTCCATGCTTCCCCAAAACCCTATATAAGAGCAGCAGTCTGCTCTAATAAAAGATGACTCTGCCTGACCAACATACCTCTTCCTTACCATAGTAAGCAAGAAAGTCAGCTTTGTCTTTTTCTACCAGATACAAAAAAATTGAGTGGTGGGCTCATTAACCTCTGACAGTCTTATATTTGATATTCCCTCCAACTGCTCACTTGATTTAGTTCCCGACAGTATCAGCAGCAGCTACCATTACTTGAGCATCAAATAAGTCAAGTATCATGCCATCTATTTACATACATTTGTCTAGATTACCTAATCCAGCATTCAATATCTGAAATAAAAAGATAAAGCTGACTTTACTGCTTACTATAGTAAGGGAGAGCTAGGTTGGTCAGGCAGAGTCTCCTGGAACAGAGAAGACTGCTATATTTAATAAACTTTTGTGTTTATAGCTGCCTTGGATATTTACAATCTTTGAGTATATATCTTATGTAAGTATAGAGATATTAGTCTTATCAAAATACACTGGTAATTACCCAGCATAGAAGGGTATAAGTTTACAAGACAGTGGAAGAGTTTTTACCATTTTCTAGGTGATTCTATTTCCAAGGATTATCTAGTGGATGTTACACTGGGACATTTCACTGAAACCAAGTATTATATCACTTAGCTGCCATATCATCTAGTCCCTCACTAAAGGCTTTTTGCTCAAATGTGCTTAGAAAAATAGCCGAGTATTGTGCAACAGGATCTCCTGTCCTACACAAATTAATATAAATTTATTGGGAAGAAAATGGGGAAAGAGACAAAAAGATGGGTGGTTCTGTATTGATATCAGAGTTCATAAAAGGATAAACTCAGGTCCCCCAAATCTTTAGCCCACATCAAATACTTCATGTTCTGATGACTGTGGAAACAGGAGAGCCCTAGCGGCTGGGCTCAGGGACTCAATGGCGGTGTCGCTATAAATGAAGAAGCTCCTCTGTCAAGGACATCACTTTCTCTCTAGTTCAGAACGACACTTCTTGGGTACAAGTCTACCACTCTGTTTACTCTCCCACCGATGTAGAACAGACTGGTTCGACATGACGTCTTGCCTTTTATCTTGGTCCTATTGGAAAGAAATCACACCTAACACTGTTCAAAACTAACTGCAGGAGCTGAGGACCTATTTTGTCTTTATGAATATCATTTATTCATCAAGTTTGTGGTTCCAATCTAGACAGTTGGGGAGAGGTGGAACTTTTAAGAAAAAAAATTAGTTCATTGGTTTCCTAGCAATAGTTTAAAGAAATCTAAGGATTAGTAAAGAGAGTAGTTGGGTGAAGAACTTCTATAATTAGAAATCTGAGAAGAAACAAACCCAGAATTGTGTAAAACAGCCATGTCTAAGTGCCCTACCTCTTCCCGCCACCTGTTTTCCCGGGGAAGCCTGTGCAACCGGTTTTTTGTCATCTCAAGCTGTAGGCCATCGAACCTGCACTTAAACCAGCGGTGAGCTTCTTCCAGGTTAGCTGTTATCTGAACATATAAACGTTATCATTAAAAGTTACAACAAACAGTTTTAAGTCTTTTGTACATTAGTTCTAGAGACTTTTTAGCTACATGTGAAAAGACCCGAATTCTGACTATAAGGTCCTTGCATCCTGTTTGCACAATACACATCCTACAGATAGATGAGAAAGTAATTTCTGAATGCGGAATTAAAGACTATATGCAGGCCTGCTGCTTTTTATGCATTTGTTAATATTTCCTGGATGTGAACTACGGTAAGAGATGACCCAGGAGAAAAATAAGAGAAGAATGAAAATACAAAATGGCACTGAAGATGAATATGGTAATTCAAACCATATGTTGAATTTTTGAGTTCTCTAAATACTTCTCCAAAGTCCTTAAACTGCAAAGGCTAGATTCTTCTGTTGTGCTTTGTAGTAATAGTAATAGAAAGTAATAGAGTGAATTAGTGAAAAACTGGACCAGTTTAGCGTAAGTTGTATTATTTTTCCTTTAAAAACCGTGTACCCCTGAAAATAAGACCGGGTCTTATACAGTATTTCTCCAAAAGTAAGACTGGATCTTATATTAAATTGTGCTCCTAATGCAAAGATGCATTAGGGCATATTTTCAGGGGATACCTTATTTTTTCATGTACAACAATCTACATTTATTCAAGTACAGTCATGTCATCTTCTTCTGGAACATCGTCATAACATACTAAATGCATCCGTCTGGATGATGGTCTTAACAGGGGCTTATTTTCAGGGTAGGTCTTATTTTCGGGGAAACATGGAATTTATACTTTAGCTCATAAACACAAACTTTCAAATTATCTTTGTTAGACTTGAAAACAGTCCCTCTGATAGTTTGTCTTTGAAGATGAACTGGAATCAGTATTCATGTATTTGACAAATATTTACTGAGTGCCTATATATACCTGCACTTTTCTAAGTATTTGGGATACACTGGTATTTTGCAGGCAGAACCAACAGACTTTTATTTTATATGAATATTGCTTCAAAACAGCTCCAGAACATATTCTACTAGCATAATAAGTAAAATGACTTGTTTCATGGACAGCATTTTTGTGTTTTGAATCTGAAGTCTGAGAGGGCCTCACATCTCCATCCCCTGGTGCCTGCCATATAATACTCAATAAACAATGTGCTACTATGTACTTGTCCTATATTAGGCAGGTCATAGTGTGGGTACAAAAGAGTGAGATAAGAAAATAGAGTTCCCCTTGTCATTTAACTTTTAGAAAGCTACAAAGCTGAAATATTTTCCAGGTCTGTTTGTACATCCTGATGACAGTGACACTCCCATCCCCCCCAAACCAAACCCAACCCATCCCCACCTTTCTCCAGCACTTTTACCAGGAGTGGAGGGAAAGATTCTTGAAATGGCATTGTACATCGTGTCTCCTCTTGTATGGCGAATGAGAAGGCAGTTAACATTTATTGAAACTTACTCTGAGCCATCTATCAGAATAACAGAGTAGTATGTATTAACTTCCTGACTTTTATGGATGTGGTAAGTGATGAGTTAAAGAAAGTAAATGTAACTTCCTTAAGGGCACAGTTGCCATTCAGACTCAGGTTTGCATAGTCCATATTCTTTCTATATTACCATTTTGACAGTCACATTGTCATGTAATTTAATACCTACCTATAAAAGGGACAAATCATGACCAACTGATAGAAACGTCACTGTGGTACCTAAAGCTTAAGAATCTCTGTTTTCTTATCTGGAAAATGAGAGGTGGTTGTAGTAGACTCATGATTTCTAAGATCCTTTCCAGCTCTAAAAATGTTTGATTTTAAATATCTTCGAAAAAACTAAATTTAAAATATTAGAACAGGGAAGGCATATTCACAAATTAATAGGATCTATTTTACACTTCTAGTTATTGATTGAACAAAGAGCTTCCACTTTCATTAATTCATGTCAAACAATAATGCATTGAAATCCACTTACGTGCTGGTCTTCCCTTCTTCTATTAGGTGGGAGGGACTTAGACTTCAGGTTTAATCAATATTTCAGCATTCTAGTATCTCTTGTCAGGACACAGAATCTTCATCTAAAAATGATTTCCTCTTTAAAATAGAGACTATACTTAGTACGTTACTGGTTCTTGCCTGTCGTACTCCTGACAACTGTGTTAAGGATTTTACACTGACTTTTATGTTTCAAGGTGGTCGTGTCTGAGGAAACTTGTGTAAGTCTCTGTGTCCATGTCCCTGGCCTACCTGTTCAGATTCCACACTGGCTTCTTTCAGTTTATTCTCTGTTGCCTCTTTACATTTCTTCAGGTGTCTGACAGTTTCTTCCAATTCCTGAAAACATGATACAAAGATTTTTACAAACTCCCAATGTACCATAATGAACAAAAAGTTTTAATATTTGTAATAAATGGGCAACCAAATTATGAAAGTATTACTGGGTACTAACTTCAGGTTCTACCTAAATACGAGATAAAAATTTATTTTCAGTTTCACCTACAGTATTCATATATATATCATTACAGAGTTTGATTTATGGATTCTCCTGAAAAAAAAAGATTAGCATCTTTTCCCAGAAATTGGAGGGATGCTTTCATGGCAGAGAATGTCTGTTGGAAAACAAGAGCTTGATGATCTTCCAGAGAAGAAAAAGCTAACGGAGTTCATCACCTCTAAACCAGTATTACAAGGAATGTTAGAGGGACTTCGTTAAGAAGAAGGAAAAATAAAAAAATATGAATAATAAAATGGCAATAACTACATACCTATCAATAATTACTTTCAATGTAAATGGATTAAATGCTCCAATTAAAAGACATAGGGTGGCTGAATGGAGAAGAAAACAAGACCCATACCTATGCTGCCTACAAGAGACCCACTTCAGATCAAAAGATACCCATAGACTAAAAGAGATGGAAAAATATATTTCATGCAAATGGAAATTAAAAAAAACCAAAAAACTGGGTAGCAATATTTATATCAGACAACATAGACTTTAAAGCAATAGCTATCACAAGAGACAAAGGACATTTCATATATAATAGCCATGATATGGAATCAACTTAAGTGCCTGTCAGTAGACAATGGGATAAAGAAGATGTGGTACTAATAGACAATGGAATATTACTTGGCCATAAAAAGAATGAAATCTTAACATTTGTAATAGCATGAATGGACCTAGAGGGTATTATGCTAAGTGAAATAAGCAAGACAGAGAAAGACAAATACCATATGATTTCACTTATATGAGGAGTCTAAAAAAACAAAATAAATGAAAAATCAAAACGGAAACAGATATAAAGAACAAACTGATGGTTGCCTGATGGTTAGGGAGCTAGGTGAAAAAGATGAAGGGATTAAGAACAAGTAGGCAGTTAGAAAATAGTCATGGGGATATAAAGTACAGCATAGGGAATATAGTCAATAATATTGTAATAACTATGTATAGTGTCAGATGGATACTAGCTTTATTGGTCTGACCACTTTGTAAGTTATATAAATGTCTAACCACTATGCTGTGCACCTGAAATGAATGTAATATTGAATGTCAACTGTAATTGAAAAATTAAAAAAAAAACCCACTGGATTCTGAATGATATGGGAATAAGAAAAGAAAAAGCTTGATGCTCTCTTGAAGTCCCTTTTCAGTACTATAATGTTATGCTTGGGTTGGGAATAGCTCAAAGTCCTGTAATAGCAACAGGTGTACCAGAGCTAAGGGTAGAACCGAGGAGTATAAAGTTCCTGAAAAACTATGAAATTCAGTTCAGAAGTCTTACATAGTAACTAGTAGTTTGCATATGTGTGTTCTAGTTTTAAAAATGGGTATCATTTTTATTAGTTTGAAAATGGAGAACATGTTTCATATTCAAAGCTCAGACTGCTTCCTACATGCTATGATTCTAAGGACTTAGCTAAGAGGAACAACTTGTCAATATAGAATCTAGATAATCCAGGTGCTCTAATGCTGGGTTTGGCCTATGTTGTTTGCTGATAATCTCTGAGGTGAATCTTAAGAAACCTTTACCTGGCACCGATTCTCTAGTTCCTGCCTTATTTTCTGCTCTGCCTCTAGTCGCAGCTCTTGCTGTTTGTTCCGTGCTGACGTATCATACTGGCTCTTGGCCAGGAGCTGCATCTCCTTCTGTAGGTTGGTCATCTCAGATACAAACTTCTGGATACTCAGTGACTAGTAGGGCACAAGAGGGAGGCAGGTGGTGAACTGTCCCAAGTTTGAGATTTTATGTGAATGGGAAACAGAGTTTTTGTGGAAATCATTTATCTACCTGTTCATAGTTTTTTTTCTGATATTGATCCTTAATCAGCTCCATTTGCCTCAATTCTGTTTCTATTTGCTGAAAGTAAATGTGGAAATAACATAGAAAAGATGATCAGTGGAATAAGTGGCTTGTTCTTTTTGCCTGTAGGATGACAGAAAGAATCCCTTAGAAGACCCAGTTATCAGTTTCTGCTGGGCTCTCCTTCCCATCCAGCCCAATGACCCCCAAAGAGCAAAGTCCTATAATGTCACCATGGAAGAGACTGATGGGGAACCAGAAAGTGACACTGGCAGCTAATGAGAAACCAAACATTTACACAGCAGTATCTTGGCTGGAAAAAGAGATAGTCCCCCCCAAGGCAATCTTCCCACTTCTCGGGTGTAGCTACAATTCTCAGAACACAGGGGGTTGTTAGCGCTCTGAAACCATCCCCTAGGTCCCACTGCCTGCCTGGATCCTCGTCAGATACTAAGGAAGTAAGGGGGCACTTAGGGTTTCTCACACAACCTTCATCCTCTCTATATTCTGAGCATTATATGCTTTAGCTGACAAGTGAAGTTTAATTTGGGACTTTTGATTCTTTATTTTCTCCTGGCTACTGTTCAGTAGCTTTTCCAGCTCTGTAAGTTTCTGCCGCAGCTCTCGGTTGGTTCGGGATACTTCCACTGATCTGAAGTTGGCTTCATCAAGGGCTTTCTTCAGCTGTGGAACACAAAGGGCAAATTAGAATGTTTTCACCTTCCATTCAGTAAGAGAAAGTGTATGTTTAGCCTTGTCCCTGTATTGTGTTCTCTTTAGACCTTTCTTTTAAACGGGAGGGTAAATGAGACAAATAATGTCTGATTAAGTAGATTTGTGGAGCAATACTCTAGTGTTAAAAATTATGAAAAATCACTTAAAGAACACAATCTTTCTTAGAACAGATGAACAGCGTAAATATAAGTTCATCATTTGCTTTTTAAGAGCGTGGCTTTGGAGTCAGAGAGACCTAAGTTCAAATCTTAGCTTCACCACTTACTAGCCAAGTAGTTTTGGATAATCAACTTCCCTAGGACTCAGGTTCAGCATTGGAAAAGTGTGTAAATAGTCTACCTCATAGGATTCCTATAACAGTTACGTGAGATAATGTAGAGCCTGACATCCAGTAACTGCTCAGTTATCATTACTATGCTTTAAGCTTTTCCTTTCTGCCACTTGTCTAGAGAAGTTAAATTATATAATAGTTCATATAAATATTTGTCAGTTACTATCATTGCATGTATTTTTATAATACTGGCTTTTATTTTTAAAGATTTTAATAAACTTGTCTAGTAGAAAAAGAGATAGTGATTACTGTTAAAAACAAGATAATCGGCCCAAAATTAAGTCACTTATGCTAAGCCCTGTGTCACCAAACTGAGACTTAATTACAGGTCGGCTTTCCCACAAATGGATTCTTAAACCAGTCAAGTGGGAATAGCCTGGTCAACGCTAGCTGGGTGATCTGCCTGATCGATGCCTACTATCCTCTAAAGGAAAGTAACTTTGCAGTAATCAATCTTTTTTTGGGGGGGCCTGGTTTAACTTCCTTGTTCACTGTCTCTGCCTATAAAAGCCTTTCATTTTATATAGCTCCTTGGAGCTCCTTTCTGTCTGCTAGATTGGATGCCGCCTGATTTGAATCGATTTTTGGTCAAATCAGCTCTTAAAATTGTTCATATGCCTTAGCTTATCTTTAAAAATTTTTTAAATTAGTTTCAGGTGTACAAAACAATGTAATAGACATTTAAACTCCTCACAAAGTGATAACTCCCCTCCCCCAATCTACCACCCCTCTGACATCGTATCTAGCTGTTACAGTTAAACTGACTATTCCTTATGCTGTACTCCACTTCCTGTGATCATATGTATATATGATAAAAGCTAGTTTATTATATATAGCTAGGTAAATGAAAGCTAGTTTAAGTTTACTTATAGTTTATCTTTTAACAGTCTGGTATCAGAACAAGGAACCAAAGGAGACCCTAGTAGCCCCCGGGAGCTGAGTAACCGGACAAAGGTGCCCCGTGAGTGTCCTGCTTTCTTGATGCATCTGGAGGTCACAGGTAAGTCCCTCGCAGAACCTAGCACTGCAGCTTTTGCCTGATGAGCTGTCAGATTTTGTTTGAGCATTTATTTTTCTGGACTGTGTCTGAAAACTGGCCAAAATTGGACTTGGTCTAACTTAAAAACCACACTGGGTACAGGGTTGGACTAGGTCTGATTTAAGCTGGACTTGGGTCCAGTGTGAGGCCTCGGGTGAATAAAATTTTGTTTTATGGCTGAACAAACAGGTTAATCTTACCAAAGATAATTTTGAATTCCAGTGGCCACAGTGGAGAACTTTTAACCTAGATAAGTTTATCCGTTTACAAGGTGCCCTAGAGAAAAAGGGGTCTCAGCCTAGCACCATAAAGGGTAGAAGAAAAATTATTTTTCCTTCTCTACAGTTTCTGGTGACCAGGTTGAGACCCACTGGGACATCCCACACACTCCAGAGCCTACGGTCAGGATCCTGGGGAAACTGGCAGACACTGGCAAAGGTTGAGAATTCTTAGTGAAGTCAGCTTTCTCATATCTCTATCTGTAGTGCCTGGTTGAGAGAAGAAGGTAAACTTTCACATTGTCCCTTCTTTCCAAATTTCAGATTGGCAGGCAGGCAAAAAACGTCTGTAAGAATTAGATCTTTGACTAGTGACTTATGAATTTGCTCTCAGGTATCCATTGGTTGTTAATCTTTTCTCACCCAGGGAAAGCTACTGCCTACTTGTCTATCTGGTTTTGTGTCTTTAGAATATGGCTTGGCAACCGTCAGGTTGGGGGCCCCAAAAACATGGCCAGGCAGAAATGGGGGTTGCATCCTGTTTGCTGCTAGGGTCCGACTGACTTGCCAGCTCTCAGGGGAATTGTCTAAGTCTTTTCTTTTGGTTATCTTTGGGAGTGGCTCTGGATTTTGGGGGAGTGGTATCTTTTGCACCCTCTTTGGGTATATCTCCTGTGTTTATGGGGTTGTTCAGTACTGCCAGGAATATTAACTGTTTGCCCTGACTGATATTTGGCAATATATTTGAAAGTTTTTTGATTTTTTTTTTTTTTAAATAGATCTATGGTCTGAATTGGAACCTGATAGGAGTGTTTTTTTTAGGCCTTCTCCTCTAAGCTAAAATTAAACTATGTACCCAGAGGGAAAGAAAAAAACATTCTGAAGACCTTTGTGGAAGGATTTACTCAAACATTTCAAAGAAACACAGCTCTAAATCTAGAACATAGGAATCTTTTGACTTCCATCTTTGTTGACTATCTTCTCCCGATATAAAGCAGCAAACTGAAGATAATATAGTTGGATAGATCAGTCTCCATATCAGGTTGCAACCCAATCCTTTGGGAAATTAAAACAAGTGTACTTGTCTTACAAATTTAGTGTTTACAAGAACAGAAACTCAGCTCTAGACACAATTCAAAGCCCACTTATCCTTTTTACCAATCCCAATACATCCCTATATTCATCTCAAAAGGCCTGCAGATATTGGAAAAGGTCTGGACTTAGGGAACAAAAGTCCTTCAGGGTGGAACCTGCATTCTTTGTGCCTTTTGAGATATAAATATTCTACCTGGTCTTCTCCAGGAACCAAGGTAATTCTTATCAGAAGGAGAAAAGAAACAAAAACAAAATAATTAAAGACTATTTTGAAAATAGGCCTAAGGAAAAATCTTAAAAGTGTCTTTCACAAATTAGTAACAAGCTTTAGCTATCTGAGCAGGTAACCTTAACTTATTCCATCTGCCAGAAACACAATTTGGATCCAGCTATTATTTTATAAACTAGTGAGTTTGTATTTACCTCTCATAGCTAAAATTTTTAAATGAAAACTTATCTCTAATTGTGTCTATGTATGTATGTTATAAATGTCTGACTCTTATTCTACCTCTGGATGGCATTGACAAAATTAATTTGTAAAGAGCTCTGTTTAATTGACTTAAAAAAAATAAGCACTTATATAAATCAAGTATACTCTCAGAAATATAGAAACTAACCCAAATGTTTTTCAAGTTCATGGGATCTAGGATAATCCTTGGTAAATAACAGCTAGTTTAAGTTTGTTTAATTAAAACAGGCATGTCTTCAGAGTTATCAGAATTAAATATATTTTTATTCTACCTAGGTTTATGAAAAGTCAAATTAGTTCATGTTATCTCATACAGAATTTGTCAGTAAGAAAGATGGTTAGCTGTTTAATGTCTCATGAGATTTTCATGAGTAATCTAAACATAACTGTTAAGAACAAGTGAATTAAATAGATGTAAAAGTTTGTAAATGAACTTCTCAATAATAATTTATTCTTTATCGTATGTCTACTTAAAAGTTTCCAAAACCTTTTTTGGTAACGTGAAACTTTAAAATTATACTGAGATCAATACTGAAACATTAACTACTGAACACAGGTTTATATTTTTCACAGAAATAGAACAAAAATCCTCGAATTTGTATGGAACCACAAAAGACCCAAAATTGCCAAAGCAATCTAAGAAAAAGAACACATGGGGGTATCACACTCTCCGATTTCAAACTGTACTATACACTGTACTAGAAATAGTAAGGCATGGGCAGAAAAACACACACAAACCAATGGAACAGAATTGAGAGCCCAGAAATAAACCTACAAATACATGGGCAACAAATTCATAACAAAGGAGCCAAGAATATACAATGGAGAAAGGAAAGGCTCTTCAAAAAATGGTGTTGGGAAAACTTGACAGCCATATGTAATAGAATGAAACTTGACTGCTACCTTACACCATACATAAAAATTATTATAACTCAAAATGGCTTAAAGATTTGAATGTAAGACCTTAAACAATAAAATACATAGAAGAAAACACAGGCACTAAACTTCTGGATCTTGGTTTCAGTGGTGTTTTTGTGATTTTGACTCCAAAGGCAAGGGAAACAAGAACAACAATAAGCAAATGGGACTAAATCAAATGAAAAAGCTTCTGCATAACAAAGGAAACCATCAGCAAAACAAAAAAGCACCAACCAAACGGGAAGAATTATTTGCAAAATGATACATTCTACAAGTGGTTAATATACAAAGTACATAAAGAACTCATACAACTCAACAAAAACCAAATAATCCAATGAAAACTGGGCAGAGGATCTGAACAGTTTTCTAAGACATACAGATGGCCAACAAGCACATGAAAAGATGTTTAACGTCACTAAGTATTAGGGAAATGCAAGTCAAACCCACCATGATACATTAACTCACATCTGTTAGAATGGCTACTATCAAAAACACAAGAAATAACAAGAGTCGGAGAGAATGTTGATTAAAGGGACCCATGTGCACTATTGTTGAGGTTGTAAATTGGTACCACCACTATGGAAAACTCTATAGAGTTTCCTCAAAAACTTAAAAACGGAATTACCATATGACCTAGAAATTCCTCTTCTGGGTATTTATCCGAAGGAAATGAAAACACTAATTCAAAAGATATATATCCCTATATTCACTACATTATTTACAATAGCTAACATATGGAAACAACCTAAGTGTTCATCAATGAATGAATGGATAAAGAAGAAGTGGTACATATAGACAATGGGATACTATTTGGCCATAAAAAAGATGAAATGTCGCCATTTGGGACAACATAGATGGATCTTGAGGTTATTAAGCTAAGTGAGATAAATAAGACAGGAAAGGAGAAAACTATGATTTCATTCATATGTGGAATACAAAGCAAAAAAGTAACAAATTAAAACAAACAAAAAGTGATAGATACAGACAACAGATTGGTGGTTATCAAACCAAGACTTAATTACAGTTTTGGCTCTCCCAGAAATGGAAACTTAAACACATCAGGAATCATCTGATTAACACTGGTTAGGTAATCCACCTGATACACCCTTGACATCCCCTAAGTTAGATTTTTCCACCAATAACCTCAATCACAGCTTTGCCTAAAACTATCTAAGCCCTAACAACTATCACTTACTTTGTACTTATGTTCAGGCAATGTGATAATTACTTTACGTGTATTTTCCAATTATCCATCAAAAGAAACCTGGAAAGTAGTTATGATTTCCATCTTGTGATTAAGGAAACTGACTCTTAAGCCATTTGCACAGATAGTAAATTAGCGCATTGCTAATAAGAGGTAGAGCTGGGGCTTATGCAGTGTGCTCTAGACCTTCCCTGCTAACTGCTCACTGAGGTCACTCTGTGTTCTCCTAGTCTCACAAGTTCACAATTTTCACTGATCCTTGTTAAAAGGGTTTCAATTTAAGTATTTTGAACAACTATCTCTGATTAAAAGTACCTTTAATTTCAGTGTACCTTTTTGTTTCCCTCAGAATTTTCTTTTTATAACATTAAAAAAAAATGTATTGGGGTGACAACGGTTTTTATAACATTTTTAATATTTATATAGTGCTTTGCAATTTACAAAGCACTCTACAAATAGCTGAATTCAATTTTGTGAATGGTCTCTGTAAATTGCAATTGCTAAATGCACCAAATTTGACAAAATACAGACCAACTACCCCAAGTCTAAGAGTTATTTTAATCCCTCTCCCCCTTTCCTCATGATACATTTAGTGTTTGTCTGATATTTCTGTTAAAATGGCTTTTTGATTTACTTATTCTCTATTTTCAACAAAACTACTTTATTTGGTCTAATCATCTAAAGCCCGAAGCAACTGCCCTAGTTCTCTTGAGCCTCCATGTCTCCAGTTTCTCTCCACTGCTGCCAGACCAGCCTTCCTAAAATGTGCTTACATCATTACCTCCATCCACCGCCTCGCTTCTCAGAAACCTATTGTGTTCCACTTTTGCCTGATAGTTCACATCCAACCTGCAGGTAGTCAAGGCTAACTCTGGTCCCATCTATATGCTAGCCACTCTTTCTCAGACATTTCCCCAGGTCTCTGCTCTTATCAAGAGAGGCAAATCCTTTTCATTTGCTCACATGTCCTATTCATTTTTGTAACTAAGCTTGGCTTGTCCTTTTACATTGGGCATCCCAGCCCTGTCAGTCTCAATCTAGCTTCCGTTTCTCTTCTATCACCCAACCAGCCTAAAATTTCCCTAACTTTAAATTCCTTCAAAATTATACACAGCCTCTAGCTGTCCAAGGAAGGTGCTCTGATGTTTTCCCTATTTGTCTCATGTAAAGAGTGGAGATCACAATTAAACAAGTGTCATTTAGCATACCCCAGAGCATGGACCATATATTTTCTACTGCTTTTATATGTGCCTCTCAGGAGAAGGTAAATGCATGATGGATGCTATCCCTCTCTCTTACCTGGTTATCACTCTCCAGTGGAAAAGCTCTCATCAAGGCTTCCTTCATTGGACAGAGAACTGTGTATCAGAAACTGGTTTTTTGTGTGTGTCCGTTTATAAACTGCACAGAGATGGCTTGACTGCATCTGGCTTGTTGGTCAAGAGGGATTAAAAGAGCCAAAGAATAACTGCATCCTTTAGCTGGTTCTCCTCTTAAAAGCATTCAGCTTAGAGAGAAACTTTTTTGTCACTTGACTCCATACCTGAGCCATTTCCCGTTGTGCTGCTTTCTTTGCAGTGTCTCTCTCCGTTTGAAACTGCTTTCTTAGAGCTTCTATGCGTTCAGTATGCAGTTCTGCTTCCATTTTGGATTCCTCTGTCATCCGTTCTCTGTTTTAAAAAAGACAAAGATAAATCACCTTTAGAAATTATCTTAGAAGGTAAGAAAGACCTGGAGGGGAATGTGCAACTTCCCAGAAGGTATGTGATTTACAAAAGAGAAGTGGATCAGTCCCCCCAGGCGAGCCTCACTGAGCTGGAGCTCACTGACAGAACTAACAAAAGCATTACCTGTAGCATTTGAAAAAAATCATTCAATATAGAGATCCAACCAAAAGAGTGAAACACATATTTTTGTTTTAACCATTAATAAATAGTCTTGAGCCAACAACATTTCATCAGAATTTAAAATTTGCACAGATCACAAATCCAAAAAATACCTTCTCTGCTTTAACTTATACAGTGTTTCCCCGAAAATAAGACCGGGTCTTATATTAATTTTTGCTCCAAAAGATGGAGTAGGGCTTATGTTCAGGGGATGTCATCCTGAAAAATCATGCTAGGGATTATTTTCCAGTTAGGTCTTATTTTTGGGGAAACATGGTGCCTATCTCATATGTCAATATGTTCACTACCCGAAAGCAATAAAGATGTATGTGTACATTGCATTTTCCTTGGGTATAAATTTTCATGGAATGTCACTAATATCTAAATCATATTTACCTAGATATAGTTTAAGACAAAACTTGAGTGGCTTGACTTGAACTTGATGGTTTGACCTAACTAATCTCAGGCCCAAACTGAAAGCCATTTGAATGGTTTAGCCTCTGCTTAGACGGAGTTGTTCCACTCCTAGATGGGAATAACCCATCCCGGCTCCTGTTATCCCTTTTCCAAGTCATACTTGTAAAGGACACATAAGCTTTTAAAAGAAAAGGCTTGGACGAAATATGCAAGTGTCCCTTCCAACCAATAATCTTTAAATTTTGGTTTAACTTTCATGTGCAGAAGCTTGATACTAGACGAGGGAGGAGCGGAAAATGAGCATGCCCCCCCAGCCAGGTAGTGTCTGTTGCTGCTCAACTGCGCCTGCCTCCTTAACATGGATCTGCTGGGAGAACTAGTTCAAAGGAGGAGAAAAGCGTTTAACTGGTTTATGTGAATGAGCCAAACTTACTCTCCCAGAGGCTCTTCCCTAGTTTCACTGTGACTATACTGCCCTTACTTGAAGGTTTCCAAATTCTGTCGTTCAAGTTCTTTGTTTTCCAGTTTCTCTTGGACTTGGTCAAGCTTTGTTTGCAGATGATTATTTGTCTGGAGAGCCTGCTCCAGGCTCATAGCCAGTTTCCTGTTGTCTTCTCTAGCCACATCTAGAGATTTTTGTAGAGGCTCCATCTGAAAGAAAGAGGGTTTTTAATTCCACTGTAACAGATGCAAGATGTCTATAATACTGTTTATTCACTCCTGACCCTGTATCATCAAGTGCCACTGAAACAATAATTAGTTGGAGTCACAACCAGAGATTCCAGATGCCTGGAATACATACAAGGATGTGCGAACTTACTATGGACATTGATTTGGAGACTCTTCGAAGGCAATGTGAAGGGTGTGCCACGATGGTCACTAGAGAGCTTTGGAAAATAGAGCCAACTTTATTCTAATTAAAAAAAATTAAAAAAAAAAAAAAAAGATTTTATTGGGGAAGGGGAACAGGACTTCATTGGGGAACAGTGTGTACTTCCAGGACTTTTTTCCAAGTCAAATTGTTGTCCTTTCAATCTTTTTTTTTTTTTTTTTTTAATTGGGGAAGGGAAACAGGACTTTATTGGGGAACACTGTGTGTTTCCAGGCCTTTTTTTTTTTCCAAGTCAAGTTGTTGTCCTTTCAATCTCAGTTGTGGAGGGTGCTGTTCAGCTTTAAGTTGTTGTCCTTCCAGTCTTAGTTGTGGAGGGCGCAGCTCAGCTCCAGGTCCAGTTGCCGTTGCTAGTTGCAGGGGGCAGAGCCCACCATCCCTTGCAGGAGTCGAACCGGCAACCTTGTGGTTGAGAGGACATGCTCCAACCAACTGAGCCATCCGGGAGCTCAGCGGCAGCTCAGCTCAAGGTGCCGTGTTCAATCTTAGTTGCAGGGGACAGAGCCCACCATCTCTTACGGGACTCGAGGAATTGAACCGGCAACCTTGTGGTTGAGAGCCCACTGGCCCATGTGGGAATCAAACTGGCAGCCTTTGGAGTTAGGAGCACAGAGCTCTAACCGCCTGAGTCACCGGGCCGGCCCTCTAATTAAAAAATTTTTAAAGTAGTTAAATTATCTTTCCTGATCCTATGGCCTTTGATCTCATTGCCTAGAGAGATAAGAACTGGCAACTATTCCTTGTATATCCTTCCAGAAAAAGCTTATTTATATAAACTGCCCATGTGTATTATGTGTAGATACATATTCCTGTGTGCATACACCTGTGAGCACACATGAGAGTATGTGTCACCTTATAAGTAGTGGGAGCACTCTGACTGAGGGTGTAAGTTATTCTCCAAGCCCTTTAACTTCTGCAATCATTTATGCATTAATGAATGAAAAGAATGTGAACCATATAAGACAAAGAGAATTGCATAATTTTGATCCCAATAAATGACTTCCTGTAAGACTGTAGACCCTTTTCCCGTTTGTAAATATGTCACTGTCCAAAACTCAGACTTGAAGGAAAAAGAAATTTACCTGACTGTTTTACTCCGTTTTTCCAACATAGCAACATCCCAATAAAACAAAAAATATGAATGTTATCACCTATAAAACCCTGGCCTCTACCTCACTGTTGTGCTGTGCATCCACGACAAGCATTCTGGCCTGCCACTGGTCCACTTCCGCTTCCAGCTTCTGCACCCTCTGCTGATTTAGAGCCCTAGAAATGGAAAGCACAGAAAGAGTGACTATAGAAAAGAACCATGTAGGAATGATACCACTGGGAGTTACAGGGCACCCTTCTTCCAAGAAGCTCAGATAGCACACATAGTAGGTAGGCTATGGACACTCAGAGTGTCTGTGCGTTGGAAGATGACAATTAGTAGCCTCGGCTTTAGGTTAAGAAATTAAGGCTCCAATGGATTCAAAACTTGTCCCACTATGATTCAGTTTGGCTTGATACATGAAACTATATAACTAACTTACAGGCTGGTAATTTTATTATACATATATTTTATAAATATGTATCAGCAGTACAAAAATATATCACCTGTACATGAATTGGCTTGCTGTTCAGATTTTTGCTTTTAAATACAGCAGCTACCTTGAATTTTACTGTGAATGGTAAACAATATTTTTAATACCATCCCCTTGAATTTTTTAAGTTTAGAATACACATTCATAATATGTAAAAAAAAAAATAAAGATAAGCACAATGAAGAATATAAAACTCACTTGTTCTCTCACAGAGGCAATATGCACCACTAACATACACATTACAATATATTTTAGAGGCCTTATTAAACTCAGACCTTTGTTCATTCACCAAAAAGGAAAACTCTTACATAATTTTTGAAACATTTGAATATTTACAAAACATGGCTAGAAGTAGTTCTCAGAATGATTCATCCAAAGTAATTATTAATCTTTAAATAGGACACTCATAAATTGATAATTCAAACTAATGTAGGCACTTACCTTCAATTATCTTGACAATTACTATTCTGTAATAGTAATTACTATTACAGACAATTACTACTCTGTAATGGTAAACCTGACCCAAGGGCAGGTTTAAATGGTACAGAAAACAGCAGGGGTGAAATAACAGTATATGATAAGAATTTCTAGAATACAGACTCCTTTACATCATTATAAAATATGGGAAATTAGAATTTTTGGAAATCATATTAATTTCTAATTCCAGATTTTCCCTAACTTTAAACTAGTTCTTTAAACACCATTTTACTAGATTTTCACAAATGAAACAATATAGAGAGACTTGGTTTCTTGACTGCACATGGCTCCTTACTACAGTGCAGCAGAAAAACACAAGTACTTACAAAGGCAGAAAAACAAAACTCCAGTACCTTTCTTTCTTGAGGCCTGCAATCTCTGAATCCCTCCGCCCAAGCTCTATTTGTACTTTTTCCAGAGCACCTTGCATCTTACTGTGAGAAGCCAGCACATTCTCCAACATGATTGTAACTTTGCAGTTGTCTTCTTTAGCTTCTGCCAACTGTCGCTGAAAGTTTCCCACCTAATAGGAAATGAAACCAGACAAAGATATTTGATTTTTTTTGGTTATTCTGCTGCTGGTGAGTCCCATTACTTCTTGGAAAGAGTATGGAAGGCAGGCATGGTAGAATGCTAAGAGAAATAATTAAAGTATATTTTATTTTGTTCCTTAAGTTATTGTGACTTTGAGAAAAAGAAAACTAGACCCCAGATCCCATGGATCCTATGGAGAACTCTGCAGTGCTCCCCAACTATTGTCATGTCACAGCACATATACGTAGTAACTGGAAACATGAGGATCAACCATTTCTTGGGTCTAGAAGTGGTCCCAGGCTAGCCTGCTCTGGCCCTGGTCAGCTATCTTACTGATGGGGGCAGACGAGGAGAACACATCTGAAACCCATCAGGATGATCTCAGGAATAAAGACCGTAAGAGAAAGAGGAAGCTGCTGAAGCATGACATAACTCACAGCCCTCTTCAGAGAGACAACACCTAGCACCTCCTGTCAAGGAGAAGTCTGAGATGTGACCTGTTTTCTCTAAGCACAGGCACTGGTAGGTAAAAAGCATTTAGTGGTTTAATTTAACGTGAAATTATAGCAGTTAATATCACGTTAATAAAGCATAAGTAGGCAGGTTATTACCAAGGTCAGATGTGTTTCAACAGAAAAAATTAGGACTTTTGATTATTTTAAGACAGGAAGTTGAAAAAAAATTGGGAGTTAAATTATGTATATTTAAGGAAGAGATTTTAAAGCTCTTCCAAAGAGATATTTTCATTAGATCAGTCCTTATTCTTACTAAAGATAACAAGAAATGAATATGGCTTAGGAAAGATTTCGTAAGCACCACTCCCCAGTAACAGATGTTCAGAAAGGACCAATGCCTTACCTTCTTGTTCTCTCTGTCCTCTAAAGCCTCGAGGTCCCCTTTCAACTTCTGACTCTCTTTCAGGGCTGTATCACGACACCTCACGGCTTGTGAGAGCTCCTCTTCATTCTTTTCAAGAATGGATTTTACCTTAGTAGAAAAAAAGGAACGATAAATGACTTTTCCAAAGCTCAATAAATCAGTAATTAGAAAAAGACACAGGAAGTTAGACACCAAACTTAAAATGTTTAATTAAATATGCTTATCTATTATAAATAAAACCAGCTTCATTAGCTGCTTTTCCCTTTAAAGAAAACTACAAAGCAAAAATGAATTTGTGTGAATAAACATGGGCAAACCTAATATATGTCAATTTCCATGAAGGTAGTACAGAATAAGAGCAAAGGGAGATAAGACGGTGAACATAACATATAAAGTGGGAGAGAAATTGATTATCATGAAGTTTAAAAATATAATATAAATGCACAAATATAATAAAAGCAAAGATAAGTAAGTACCTAATAGTGTCACGAAAACAGAGTCACAGAAGAATGAATCCTAATCGGAAGTATATTTTATATCCCTGAAACACGTTTAGGCTATCTACACAATCATTTTAAATGATCTTCATACTATTTTAAATATTACTCTTTAAAAAACATTTTATTTTGAAATAATTACAAACTCACAGGATGTTGCAAAACTAGTTCAAAGAGTCCCATGTACTCGTCATCCTGCTTCTAATGGTGACAGCATCTTACATTGCTGAGGGCTCAACATCAAAACCGGGAAACTTTGGTATATTGCTACTAACTAGATTAACCAGACTACAGAGCTTACTCTGGTTTCGCCACTTTTTAAAGCTACATTCATCTCTGTGTGTGTGTACATGCACATAGGTCTATGCAACTGGATCTCATGCACGTTATTTGTGTGACCACCACCATCAAGATACAGAACTACTCCATCACTACAAAAGAATTCACTTATATTCTTTGTATTTGCTGCTTCTTTGTATTCATCCCCTCCCCGAATCCATTCCTGATTTAACAACTAATTTGTTCTCTATCTCCATAGTTTTGCCATTTCAAGAGTGTTATTTTAAATATTTTAGTATAACTTCTGTAGACATAATATTCACATTATTCTTTTAATAGCTTTACTGAAGTATAACTGATGTACAATAAGCTATATATATATTTAAAGTGTACAATTTTGACATGTATAAAAACGCTTGAAACAATAATCAAGATAATGACATGTTCATCATCCCAAAATTTCCCTTATGCCTTTTTGTAATCTATTCCCCTTCTCTCTCCCTGTTCCTATACCTCCACCCAACGCAACCACTGATCTGTTTTCTGTCACAATAATTTTAATTTCTAGAATTTTATATAAATGGAATCATATTGTATAATCTCTTATTTGAATGGCTTCTTTCACTCAGCATAATCATTTTGAGGTTCATTCAATTTTTTGCATATACCAATAGTTAATTCCTTTCTGTTACTGAACAATATTGTATTATATGGTACATCACAGTTCACCTCCTGGACACATGATTCATTTCCTGCTTTACACTATTACAAATAGAGTTGTTGTGAACAGTTGTGTATAAGTCTCTGATAGACATATGCTTTCATTTACCTTTGGTAGGTATTTACGGAGTCAAATGGCTGGGTCATATGGTAGTAGTATGTTTCACTTTTAAAGAAAGACTAATTTCCAGTGTGGTTATACCATTTTACATTCCCTTCAGAAGTGTATGAGAGTTCCAGGTGCGCCACATCCTAACACTTGGTACGATCAATTTTTCAATTTTAGATATTCTAGTAGGTGTGTGGTAGTATCTCATTGTGGTTTTAATTTACATTTAATTTGCATTTCCCTAATGATTGATGTTTAACATCTATTTAAGTACATACTTACATCCATATATCTTTTTCAGTGAACTATCTGTTCAAATACTTTGCCCTTTGTTTCAGAGTTCTGTCTTAATGAGTTCTGAATATATTCTGGAGCCATGGCTTTTATCAGATATGAGATTTGCAAATATTTTCTCC